>NC_056732.1:588960465-589095465 GCF_019279795.1 Protopterus annectens
CTGTCATTGAGAGAAATAAAGCCCTGATTATGACTCTTCGGAACAATGTTCCATGAGTGAGAAGGGGACTGGATAGGATTGTTGGGTGATGATGGGAGTGAGTGGCTGCTGTATTACCCATCCCTGGGGAATGGAGACAGCTTTTGTTCTGTACTTGGGTAAGGGAGAATCTCTTGATGTCGTACTTGCAGAGCACAGATAATGACAGTGAGAGCTGCCAGGCAAGGTGTGTGTGTGTGAGTCACACAATGTCTCTACTGGTAGACAGCATCAGTGAAGTTGAAGACAGGTGCTGTTGAGAATAGGAGCTACAGGACTGGAGTCTAGCAGACTTCACCACTGCTACATGCAAAGTATTAAAAAATGTTCATCTTAAAGCTGACAAAATGACAAACGTAACTGGATTGATATTCAACCTCTGTCTAGTGCAGACAAAGAGATATTAATTGTTCATAGCATAATATTTAATTATTTTATCATAAGTTGCCTGTTTTTCTAAATATCTTGACTGCCTAGTATCACAGACAGAAATGTTTAGCCTCATATGAAAGCTCTCAGCTGGATGAACAAAATGTTGCTGACAGTATGTGTGTAACTTGAGTGGTTGCTGAGAAATTGTAAGTTATTTACAAAATATTGCAAACTTAATAGTTACTCCCCCGGGTTCACTAATCTTCTGTGCAGGACTAGCTTAGTCCAGCACAGAAGCACCCGTTTAGGAGCAGGACGGCAGCACGCCTTGCATATTAATGAAGGCATGCTGCCCCAGCTCCTAGGCTTACAAGGAGTGTGTACAAGTGCAGGGGGCGTGTCTGAAAGCAGAGCTCTCAGAATAAACAAGTCCCTGCAATGCAGAGCAGCAGAAAGTGGTAAAAAATTAGCGAGATCACTCATAGGTGTTCGCATATCCCCACCAACAGTTCCCCATGTGTACAACAGCAACAGTACATAAAAATCAAATGAAGAAACCCCTTTATTTTTATTTAAAAATCTGAGTACAGCTAACCGTAGGTGCACGGGTGTGCCCATGGCTTAGCTACGGTTAAAGCAGCTTAAAAGGCTGAAGAGGATAACAAGGAAGATATATGCAAGTGAAGCATCACAGCAATAGTTTAGTGGGCAGAGTATTTGCCTAATTAGCAGGCACTCCCGGTTCGAGTTCCACTACAGCCCAATCTATTTTATATGGCAAAGCACGTTATGACCAATATTTTTGTTGCAAAACCCACTAAATAACTTATATTTCTGAACTGGAGTACTGCAGGGAATGCACATGTGAAGTCTCAATGTCATAATGAATAAGGCACTAGTAAGCAGGTTTAAGCACAAATAAGTAGTAGTAAGCATATGTAAGCAAAAGTAAGCATGTTTAAGTGCATTTGCATGGGAGTAAGCACTGCCTACACAGACTAAGCAATTTAGAAGCTAACTGAGTGTAAGAAACTGTAACCCATGCAAACCCGCTTACAACTGCTTTAAAGTGCCTTAATCACTCTGTATGCAACAGCCCGTGTTCTGCCCAGCAGCAAAATAAACAGCCTCTGCAAGACTTGAATGTAGGACCCTGTATACTACAGTCACAGTAGTTAGACACTAAGACATCATAGCAGTGCATAAGACTGAGGTTTCAACAAACAAATCCTCACCATGGGAAAATCAAATTGAACATGTGAAATGAATCTATGTACAGTGTGATGTTGTATAACCTGCTACATGACATAAATATGTGAACTGGAAAACTGCAGTAAGACCAGATGTGAGGTGTTATTGTAATAAAGTGTTGAAATCCCCAGGACCACATACAGTGTATGTATACATGAATCACAGATACCAGACACAGATATAAGATGTAACAAACAATAAATCAATGTCAAAAGGAAAATATAATGCCAATTAAATATTAAGCAATGCTAAGCATTGCACAGCTCAGCTTACATGGTGTAAGCAATGTGTAGGCCGGCTAACTCAATCTGCCCAGTGGTATACCCCTTTTAAACAATGCCAACATTAGGTAAGCAGGTGTGGCCATAGCTTAGCCTTTTCAAAACCTTCCAATCATGGGAAAGTGCAGGAAATTTGGCGTATTTAAACCCCATGGGTACCAATAATTCCCGTAACTGGTTGCAGCTCCCTACTGTAGGCAGAATGGCTGGAGTTGGGGAAGGCACTCGATTTAGAGTGCAGCGCTGGGGCACCCAGGAGTCCAGATTCATGGTATGGCTCCTGGTAAAACACCATGAGAAGAGACTACTGCAGGACCAGTACCAGGGCTCTCAGTATAATGTGGAGGCCTGGGACAGTCTTGCCCATGACCTCACCAGTGCCACTGGTATCCCCCAGACTGGTAAGCAAGTCAGGCATCACCTTGCTGACCTGAAGAAGTGGAGGGGTGATCTCTTGGAGCAGTGGATCCAAGAATCAAGGCAGATGGCCGATGCCCCAGCACTAAGTACCCATTCTACTACGTAAATAATGACTGCCTAGCTTGTGTATACTATGGATAGGTAATGGCTAAATATCACTGTATTTCTCTGACAGCTGCAGATGAGCAGGCTGTGAACCAGCAAGCCCATGCTGCTAGGCTACAAAGGCTGTGTCGCAAGGCAGGTTAGTAATAATCTTGCATGTACTGTCATAAGCAAATAAAATAACAGTTCTATAAAGTGCTGTACCAGTATAAAAATGTATTGTGTATAAGATGTACTTAATAAACCAGACAATATGGCAGGAAGACTGTCATATAGGTTGTGTGGAAATAAAGCTGTAATATCTTGTGAATAAAAGTATAACCCCTGGAGTGCTTGTGTACATACTGCTTTCATATGTTGTTGTAGTGTTGCATTCTATAAATAGTACTGTTGTATTAAGCAGTGTTACCCACACTGCTGAACACAGTTAAAATGTGTAGGAAGTTCAGTATAACAATGTTGGAAGTCCCAAGAGGTCAGTCATAGAGAACAACTGATGGAGACTTAGAAACCATTGGAATGCTTTACACCAATTCCCTGATTGCACAGTGTACTGTAATATCAACTCTTATACTTTTACCACACACAGCAGGGGTTTGAATCCTGGGAGTGGTAGTAAGTTGTATGCATAATCATACCCCACAACTGTACAGTTTGTGAGAATGTTCAGATAGAAAGCTGTATGCATAATTAGACCCAACAACTGTACAGACTTTGCTAGAATGTTCAGACACTACACTGTAAGCATAACCATCAACTATACAGACTGTGGCAGAATGTTCAGGTAGTAAGCTGTACGCATAGCCATACCCCTCAACTGTTCTGATCTCTCCAGCATGTCCAGATAAATGGCCCATATCTGCTGCCCTGTAATCTGTTCCCCTGACAAATCAGTGAGATGATCCAAGAAATGTAGGCAGCTTATACTGACATATAATGGATAGTGAGACCTGAACATAAAAAGAGAATGTACATGAAAACAAACCTGTCATTGTAGCATCTCACCCAAATTGTATGACAGCTATTCCAACATATGTCACACTAACACCTTCATCCTGTCAAGCCTTGACCAGAGTTTGTGCAATAATGGATTGTTAGGCATGTGTATAATATCAACATGGAATCTGGGAGTATGTGTAGTAATTGTCAGGTAGTGCTAACAAATATTTCTCCACAGCTATAACAGGTAAGAGGTGTAGACTGTAGTTACAACACAGTTCACTCGTACACTTGTCTACAAGCATGGAATCTGGGAGTATGTGTAGAATCTGTCAGGTAGTGTTAACAAAGATTTTCCCCACAGGTATAACAGGTAAGAGGGTTAGACTGTAGGTACAACACAGTTCACTTATATACTTGTCTACAAGCATGGCATCTGGGAGTATGTGTAGAATTTGTCGGGTAG
Organism: Protopterus annectens; assembly: GCF_019279795.1. Lineage (NCBI taxonomy): Eukaryota > Metazoa > Chordata > Ceratodontiformes > Protopteridae > Protopterus > Protopterus annectens. Next base: position 588,964,339 of record NC_056732.1, read on the forward strand.
TGTTAACAAAGTTCCCTCCACAGCTATAACAGGTAAGAGGTGTAGACTGCAGTTACAACACAGTTCACTCATATACTTGTCTACAAGCATGGAATCTGGGAGTATGTGTAGAATCTGTCACATAGTGTTAACAATGATTTTCCCCACAGCTATAACAGGTAAGAGGTGTAGACTGTAGGTACAACACAGTTCACTTATATACTTGTCTACAAACAAGGAATCTGGGAGTGTGTGTAGAATTTGTCACATAGTGTTAACAAAGTCCCCTCCACAGCTGTAACAGGTAAGAGGTATAGACTGTAGGTACAACACAGTTCACTCATATACCTGTCTACAAGCATGGAATCTGGGAGTATGTGTAGAATTTGTCAGGTAGTGTTAACAATATTTTCTCAGCAGCTATAACAGGTAAGAGGTGTAGACTATACGTAAGACACAGTCGATGTATATACTAATCTACAAACATACCATTGTACAAAGTAAGGCCATTGGGTAGTGTAATAATACATGTAAGGGACAGATCACTGCAGTAACTAAGAAAGTTGTGAAAACTACAGGGATATATTAGTTGTTAATTGACATCTCTCTCTCACCCCCACCATATGTGCAATGATAACCTAATTACACACGCAAATGGGTACGTGTACACTCCAGTCTTTTGTTGGGACATATGTCCTATTGTTCTATAAATATTCACATTTGGTTCTATGCATGTGCCATGTTAATATACTCCCATATTGGTGGCCTGTTGCCATCAATGAAACCTGCATGCTGTTGTAATGGCCACTGTTGTCCAATATATGCATGTGTTCTGCTCACCCTGCAAATGTTGTAAATCTGGTGTCTTGGGTTAATGGGAATACCTATGCATGCTGTTATAACTAATCCTGAATGCGGTTGACTATTACTAACCGATATCTGTCCTAAAACTGCAACACCATAGCTCATATGGGAAGGAAGGTCCCAGCGGGCGTACCTGTCCCACCTCAGCTGGCCATGGCACCGGGCACCAGCATGTCTGGGGCCCAGCCTGGGACCTCCTCCTCCATTGGCCCTGCACCACCTTTGGGTGGACCGCCTCAGGGGATGGGGCTCGGCCCCCCCTGGGAGCGGGGGCAGAGAGGTACCTGTCACCCTCCATCAGCTCTGGGCCGTGGTGCATAGGGAGCTTGACAGGGAGATTCGAGACCAACTACGCCAGCTTGAGGGCCGTGTGGTGCAATTAGAGGGTGAGCCTGCCCCTACTACCCAGCCCCCAGCACAGCCACTTTTGGGGCCGTGAAGGTGCAGTGGTGACTACCTATGGGTGGGGACTTCAGTCCCACTGCTTCCATTTGGGGGCTCATGGGCTTGCGACTTCCAAACACCCCCCCGTCCAAGATGTTTACCCCCCCACATCTGTCATATACCACCCCAATATGTGTCTTGTTTGTCTTGTCTGTTAACCTATCCAACCTACCACTCCAAATATACTTACTATCCTTCCCCAACATCCCACTCTCACCTGAAAAAAAAAGGGCAATCTGTTCCCACAAAAAATATCGCCCCATACATAGCTGTCCATTTCGCACACGTGTCCACTGGACACAGTTCACTTATAAAGAATGAATTATTGTTGTCCTCACCCCCACCCTGGGATTTGAGTGTCCAAATCTACCTCCAAATTCAGTGTATATGCACAGCTGTTGCTGTAGAAGAAATGGGCAGCTATGGAACTTCCCTACACCCTTCTTGCACATTCCTGGCTATTTTCCCTACTGTTTTTCCCTCTTTGTGCCCCTTTTTTCACCACTTTCCTATCAACTACTTTTTCATTTCTTTTAAAGAAATTGGTGCGGGGGTAAGCGGGAGTAAGCACGTTTAAGCAGCAGTAAGTGGATTTAAGCCTGTTTGCACGGGGGTAAGCACTGCCTACACTGGTTAAGCAATTCAGAAGCTAACATAGTATCAGAAACGATAAAGAATAGTAAGCAGTGCTTACCTCCACGCAAACCCGTGCAAACCCACTTACAATTGCTTTAAAGTGCCTTAATCACTCTGTATGCAACAGGCCATGTTCTGCCCAGCAACAAAATAAACAACCTCTGCAAGGCTCAAACACAGGACCCTACACACCATAGACAAAGTGATTTACCACTAAGACATGACAGACATACACAAATCTGATGTTTTCAGAAACATATCTTCCAGCCCAGTCATGCAACAGTACAGAGAATGTATACCATCATCTAGATGTATGTGTGCGTGTAAATATATTCATATCTAAACAGATACAACATATCTATGCATGTTGATATATATATATATATATATATATATATATATATATATATATATATATATATTTAGAAATATATACATATATATGAACATATATACATGCAAATGCCTACATCGACACATATATATGTCTACACTTATATGTCTACATATACACAGCAAGATACATATATGTACACAGATATAGATCTATTTTGGTATATATGGACTTACTCATATATATGTAAGCAGATATATATATATATATATCTATATAGGTATATGTGGCCATACATCTGTAGATAGCAATGGTAGATTAACAAAAACAAATATGTCCACATGCAGCGTTAATGGGGTTAAGAGGCCCCAAACAATATACGTCTTGTATGAATAGGCATCCCCCTCACTGCCAAACACGTCTGACCTGCAATACACTACCAAGTGTTGCAGATCCCATAACCAGGACCTGACATGACATGGGCACAAGATGTTAACAGTACTACATCCCACCTGTATGATGTCAGGCTGGTATTGGTAACATATCATGCAGTACAGTCTGGCTTCAATAGGAAATGTAAATTGTAGAAGCTATCAACATGCCCAGGATACATATACACAGACACATATATGCAGATACAGATATATATATATATATATATATATATATATATATATATATATATATATATACATATATATAGATATACATGTGACTAAACATACACACACACAGAGATATATACAGTAAGATACATATGTAGAAAGTGCACAAAATATGGAACAGCCACTATGTCTACAGTTCACACCTGGACACTGTATAGGCCACCAATACAAATGACAATCATTGCCTGCAACATATACCCACAGAGAGGTCATAGGACAAAACACACGCAGGTTTGCAGAAATGGAAAACCTTTATTTGGGTACTATTACAGTTCTATATACTACTGCTACTGTAATTGGGATTGTCTTCACAGACACAGTGTGTGTGGGAGGTCACATCTACTTTCCACATCTGTGCCATTGGCTACTGACAGACATCCTAAGGACATCATAGTAAAGTACCGCTGCTAGCACATACTGCTCCTGTCGATTGCAGCAGAGATATTGGCAAATATGTGTGGATATTCTGACACACTCTGTACAGTCCAGAGGTATACACAGAACCCCTTAGTGCAAAACATGTGTACCATGCCTGACAATATGGATGCTAACAGCCATGTAGATGGGTATAACACATAACGACTGGTATATATATGTCACTATAGGTTATGCATTCACACACCCATGTCTGGCCTGACACTTAACAACCGCTGTTACAGGGGTGTCATGGCCACATACTACCCACTAGATATTGACATACATCTGTACAGCATCCCACTGCTCTGTCTGACATACATGACTATTAAGGGAGGTCTGGCAGCAGTACATCTGGCAAGTATCTGCACATGACATCTCACTGGGTAAGTACACTAAGCTGCTAGGCATGTGACAATGCACTGTGCAGGCTACAGGCAGTCTGGCTCAACACTGACCTACATCCCTATGGGAGAATGCACATGTACCTGCATATATAGCAGGTTGTACAGGCATGTCACAGCACAGGGTAAGATACACCTGTGTGAAAGTGCATAACCACAACCAATGAGAACACAGCCACAGCCACATATGGCAAGCTAGCATGATATTACAGTATATGGACTACCTGTTCGACACCATCCTCATATGTGCCACTCACACACTAACCCTACATATACTGGGCCACTACACAGTTTGTTCTGATGGCTGATTGTGGTATGGGACATGTGTGTGTATGGCCCTACAAACATGTAAGCCAATATGGTAACATACAGTGGAGCAGCATGTAACATCAGATAGAATGGGACCTAGGACGATGACAACTACCACAGTCTGTACACAGGCCAAGGTACATATTAACAATACACACACACTGTCGACATTCACCATAAGTACACATACCTCAGTACTGTACAAAGAACCACAGTATGTCCAGGTTATGTCATCAAATATAACTCCAAATGTATATAGCATGTGTAGCAGTCTGATATCTCACTGGTTTGTTATCAGATATGATGACACTAATTAAGGTGTAAAGCGCATATGCACCTCTTAATGCATGGCATATCTAAAAAGGTTGACTGAGTTGTGGCTGGAAGCACATACACAGGGCCAGTATTGACACGTTGCTGTAATAACATCATATATTTACTGGTGTAACAGGGTTTGTTGCAACATATGTCCTATGAGGGATATGAAGTCAGTAACTGTCATGGCTTTCACCATCTACAGACTACAATCCTCACATTACCTTTTGCAGTTCACAGATACATGTTCTGTGGGTAACACATGACACCAAAGGCACCACACACTTCCCAGTCTGCAGATGACCCTACAGATGGGGAGTCCTCATAAACATACAACTGACATGGCAGTATCCCCTACTCTGGAATCATAGATAAACTTACTAAGCTGGGCATTAATCCCTATGTCACTCGGTGGGTTGCCAACTGGCTTACTGACAGAACCCACACTGTAAAAGTAGCTGACTCCAAATCCAGCTCCAGACAAGTGACAAGTGGAGTGCCTCTGGGTTCAGTCCTGGGACCTCTCTTGTTTGGCATCTACTTCTCTGAGGACTCTGGCTAACAAAGTTCACAGATGACTGCAAACTGGGAGCCATTATTGAATCCCCAAGTGATGTCGAGACTCTATAAACGGACCTTACAGAAACAGATGCTTGGTGCCAGAGCCATGGGTTCAAGCTCAATGCCAAGAAATGAATAGTTATCCCCTTTGGGAAAAAAACATGTGCCCATGAATTACCACATAGGTGGCAGTACACTAAACACCAAAAGTGTGATAAGAGACTTAGGGACACAGGTGGACAGTGGTCTCACCTTCAATAACCACATCGCCACAACAGTCAAGAAATCCTTCTATGTGGCACACCTCATCACTAAGGGCTTTTCATCCAGAAAAAAGAAGGTCATTGTCCCAATGTACTCATCCCTCATTAGACCCATTATAGAATACAATGCCCCATTTGGTATGCACCTCTCAAGACATCTGCAACAACTTCTCACTAAAAGAATCACAGGCCTAAAGCAGATGCCCTATGCTGACCACCATAAAAATTCCAGCTATACTCTGTCGCATATCGTCTACTCCGAGGCGATCTCTGTTTAACATACAAGGCCATGTCAAACCCAGAGCTGTTGGACATGCTACACTTAAAGAAATCCCAATCCCTCAGAGCCACACACTTCAGGGATCTAAACGTTGTCATCACAATAAACAAAACATGCTGGAGAGATAGGTTCCTGACCCAGAGACTCCCCAGACTCTGGAATAGACTCCCCATACATGTCAAGCAGAGCACCTCTTTGGCCCTCTTCAAAAGGAACCTTGATGATTGGATGGGAGAAAGGAAATTCACCCCAGGGATCACGTCATTTGCCCTGCTACACAGGGGTCCAGGAAAGTAAATAGTGTGGGAAGAAATAGCCAGGGAATTGTTATGGCTAGGCTTGTATAGGCCCTTGGGCCGATAGCCTATTACCAACCTATGAACCTATGAACCTATAATACATGTAGGACAGCCATATCCGCACACACCCTGTTAAACCACCATTACTCTGAATGCAGTATAGCAGCACTTACAGTCTGTAGTCAGGTCAGGCACATCCTCCTCCTGTGTGTTTTATTTGTTTTCCACAGTGTATGTTGTCAGAGGTAAATCCCCACTCCATCTGAGATGCTGTTTGCCAAATAACAGAATGAGTTCCAGCTCACAGTGAATGAAAAGGACCAACACAAACATGATGTTCCTAGATATTGGAGTGTGTTTCCATGCAATTGGATATGGGAATGTTACTACAGCTGTTCCACATGCAATCATTTACGAGAGGGCTGCAATTCATGCAGAGGCCATCAGCAGATCATGAGCATTTCCTAAAATATGCATGCTGCTGCCTAAGAAAAGCAGGTACAGGTCTCCACATTCACCAGTGGGGGAGTGATAGAGGCAGACAGAGGCATCTACAAGTCAGGGAGGGGTGGGAGAGTAAAACCTAAGCATGTTTGTGGCACACACCTATCAGCACAGGGTATCAAACCACTGATGACTATGTAGTACTATCAGTCCTATGCAGTTGTTGGATGCGCCACATAGGTTACCTGTTGTGGCATCCACAGAACATATATGTGATGGTGAGTGACATCTGCAACAGAGATATGGTAGCTATATGGTAGGTGATGTACACGTGTCTGTCCACATGAACAGGTACCAGCATCAACACAGCCACACTCTCACAGGGATGCACACACATTGACACACTTGTCAGGGCCAGGGATTTAGCTCATCCCTAGTGAGATTGCCACAAGACATTACTGTGCAGGTATCACATGCACCACACAGGTCATATGGAGGTTATATGGGCAAAGGGTATATGGAGGTGCCTTTCATCAGACAGCATGCTTCAGTATGCCACTAGGGGTTGTAGTGAGTGTGGCTGTGATCATACACATCATACAACACACACACAAACACACAGGGTGCCAGTACTGACATGCATGGGTGCATTTCTGCACAGGTATGTGGTGTTCGACTGTGCCAGATGGCTATACAAGGCTAGGTGATGGGTATACCTTGGCATCAGGCTACATGACAGTGGTCTGTATTGTGGCTCAGGCCTGTGGTTTCTGCATTTTCCCACACAGGTGGGTATTGTATCCACCATCCAGTCACCTGGGTGGCTATTGCATGTGGTCAATGCTGTGCATCACTTGTCATGTATGTGTTCCCTAGTCCATGACATGTATGGTGTCTGGGATGTGCACACCTACCACATGAATGTACAGTGACATGTGGAACTGTACCTGTGGTGTTGGACCCATGTTGTGTACACAGATTATCATCAGATGTGCCAGTCTTGGCCACCTGTGGCTGGAACTGGTAATGGACACTAGGTTAACCCTGCACCTACATTGATAGCATGCTAACAGCATTCCCTGGCGTCAGTGGCATTTGTCTATACAGGGCATGTTTTCAGGCATGGTATGTCCTTTGTGGGTCACATGTGATGGCACCACAGGTGTTGCAGGTGTCCAGTGGGGAACATGGGGAAGGTGCACTGTCTGCATGTATGTGCTTATTGGACAGATGGAAAGGGTGCCATGCCCTCTGTAGGCCACTGCAATCACTCCATAGTTACTATCAGTCATCAATATGCAGTGTACTACACACATATTGGCTGTTGCCTCGGCATGTGTGTGTGTGTATGTGACATGGGTTGAGAGTGTGGTCTGTGTAATACTGGAGTTACTAACTGTGATTGCCTGGCCGTGATGTCAAGTGTATGGGTATGGATGTGCACCCTAGCCTCTCGGTTATTTCACATCTGTTATCCCTGTAAAGTGGACATTGTGATATAGGGCCACCATAAAAGATGTTTGCAACACATTGGGCCCTGGTGTCACACACTCACACGATACAAGTGACAAACACACACACGTCATGTCTGGGAGTTGAACCGCCACCTATTTAGTTTATTACACTACATCACTAAACAGTTATAGTACACGCCATGGAGATTACTAAAGTATGCTTTCCCCAAAGGTCTATTTCACATTCAATGACATCATTGGAAATGTACTGAGTTTGACTAACCTAAAATGCATTGCTCCCAACACAGACATTGAAACACACACAAAGCATCCATAGCCAACATGCGTGGGTATAGAACCCCTAACAGAGGTCTATATCACACTATAACATGGAGCTGTTATAGGACACACCACAGGGATTATTGGAGAATTCCTTTCCCAAAGGTGTATTTCACATTGGATGACATCAACAGGACTGTCAAAGTAGGCGAGTGGAAATGTACTGAGTGTGACTAGCCTAAAATGCATTGCTCCCTACACAGACATTGAAACACACACAAAACATCCACAACTGACATTTGTGGATATAGAACCATTAACAGAGGTCTATATCACACTACAGCAATACACAGTTATGGCACGCTCTACAGATTTTAATGGGCTGCATCATTCAAAGAGGTGTATTTCTAAGTGGATGACATCAGCAGCCTTGCCAAAGGTGAGCATACAAATTGTATGGAGTGTGACTACACTAAAAAACATTGCCTTCTACACAGACAGGGTCAAACAGACACACACACCTGCCATCTCTGGGAGTAGAGCAGCTACTTAACTAATTTATCACACGACAGCAGTATGCAGTTAGAGGATGAACTACAGAGATTACTGGGTTGCAGGCTCCCAGAGGTGTATTTCTATGTGGATGACAGCAGCAGCCTTGCCAAATATGAGCATTTGAATTGTAGGAAGTGTGACTACCCTAAAAAGCATTGCTCTCTGCACAGACAGATGCACACTTGTCATGTCTGGGATTAGAACAGCTACCTAACTAATGCATCACACCACAACAGGTTACAGTTACAGGATGCAGTATGGAGATTACTGGGTTATAGCTACCCAGAGGTGTATTTCTAGGTGGATGACATCAGCAGCCTTGTCAAAGATGAGCATTTGAATTGTAGGGAGTGTGACTAACCTAAAAAGCATTGATCTCTACACAGGCAAACACACAGCTGCCAGCTCTGGGAATTGAACTCCTACCTAACTTTTTTATCACACTACAGCAGTATGCAGTTATGGGGCGTGCCACAGAGATTACTTGGATACAGTCTTTTCAGGGATGTATTTGTAGGTGGATGACACCAGCAGCCTTACCAAAGGAGAGCATTTCAATTGTTGGGAGTGTGACCACCCTAAACAGCATTGCTCTATACATAGGCAGAATCATACAGACACACACACAGTTGCCAAGGCTGAGGTTAGAACTCCTACCTAACTAGTTTATCACACTACAGCAGCATGCAGTTATGGGACACGCAACAGAGACTACTAGGATGCAACTCTCCCAAAGGTTTATTTCCCAGTAGGTGACCTCAGCAGGCTTGTCATAGTGAGGCTATGGGGAGGGTATTGTGTGTGCATGGGCCATAACCCATTCATCTAGGGGTTGACACACCTCATGCGGGCACAACCTGGGTCATATTCTACAGGTACATGTATACAGCTGGTAGATGACTACTTCCTTGAGCAGTCATGTTGCACAGCTGGCACGTGCACCATATACTCTGTAATGGTGACAGATACCATGGCTAGTATACGGTGGCTAGTATCTGCAGTGTGTGACATCAAACCCTCATGTGGTTGTAGCCCTTTGGCTGTGTGCTGGATGGGAGAGCCCTGGATAGCTCCTTGTCACAGTCACCATCTTCCACACATCTATGTATGTCTACCTTTGGCTTATTATAGTGTTTTATCCTTACATATATGCCTGTATTCCTATCCACTGTGCGTGCAAAGCATGTGTGGTGCATACTGAGGAGTGTCTGCACTAACATCTGCAGCTGCCAGATATGTCTGGTCCACTGGTGTTTGCAGACATGGCCTTCATGTGTTTAAGTGTGTTAGCATGCCCAGTATGACCTTTTAGTATGTTGATTGACATTGCCTTCATTACTCTAAGTGTGTGGGCATACCCAGTATGGCTGTCTGTACTGAATGTGTGGATCGAGTCCAGGTAGTTTGTACTGCAGTGCTGACCTTTGTGTTGTACACCTACAGGTGCTCTCTCTGCAGGGTATCCGTCAATTATTTGGCATGGACTGTTACTACATTTCTGCATAGGATGGGGGTGCAAACCTGACTATTTCTACATTTCTTCACAGTATTGTGGGGAGGGACACACACCTGACTGTTACTATATTTCTACGTAGGATGGGGGGCACACCTGACTATTTCTACATTTCTACACAGGATTGTGGGGGGGCACACCTGACTGTTACTATATGTCTACATAGGATGGGGGCACCTGACTATTTCTACATTTCTACACAGGATTGTGTGTGGGGGGGTACACCTGACTTACTATATGTCTACATAGGATGGTGGAGCACCCCTGACTATTTCTATGTTTCTACACAGGATTGGGGGTGGGGCACACCTGACTGTGACTACATTTCTACGTCGGATGGGGGGGCACACCTGACGCTTGTACACATTTGCTAGGACTGTACTGGTATGTCGGGTACTCCATTTCAGTCTGTAGTCTTACCTATCATGCTGGCTGGTGGCATACCAGTATACTACAGATCTTAGCTTTTAATTACCTGCATATTAGTTTCTGACTTTCTTCCCTTCAGAACTGACATCCCACTGCCTGACCTGCTGTAGTCTGTCGGTGTTGGCCTGGGGGGGGGGGTTATCCATAAGCCTCAGACAGAAGCCATAGCACAGTCTTTGTTTGTGTTTGTCTACACCTGTCCTGATGGCTGTGACTGTTGTTGGGTATGTGACCCCCCCCCTGACTGGCATGTGTGAGTCACTTACCTTGTGGGAGTCCCAGTATTGACGGTGGTGTTGCAGGGCTGCCTATGTCAGATGCACATAGTACACTCCCTACACATAGTTAGGCACAAGTAGTGTAATGTTTGGCATGCCTTTTACTGTATGTGAGAGTCAGAGTGAGGTGTTATTCCCTGGGTCCTTCCTGTGTCAGTGTATGTGCTATGCATTGCCTCTTTGCCAAGGCCATGGCATACTGGGCATGCCTCCTTCTGCCTACTGGGGCAGGCTCAGGTTGTTCCTCCTCCGAGTCACTCTGTGCCTGTGCAGGCCTTGGCAATGGTGGGGGGCTGTTTGGCCCAGCCCCATGCTGTTCCTGCTACAGCTGTTTCCACAGGATCATATTCTGTAGCATGGCACATGCAAGTACTATTTGGGTACATGTAGCTGGTGAGTACTGCAAGCCTCCACTGGATGTGTCCAGGCACCGGAACCGTGACTTGAGCATCCCAAACAAATGCTCTACTATAATTCTGGTCTGTGCATGTGCCTCATTATGGAGTTCTTGTTCGGGTGTGTTTGCATTTCTGATGGGTGTCATCAGCCACGGCTCCAGTGCATATCCAGCATCCCGCACTAGGTGACCTTGAGGGTTGTCCCCATTGGCAAATCTCTGGTACAGCTGCATCAGATGCCAGATGTGGGAATCATGATAGCTTCCAGGGCAGCAAGCACACATATTCATTATTATGCCCTGGGCATCGCACACGACCTGGCAGTTGATGGTGGGGAAGCCCTTGCAGTTGATGTAGACCCTATCCCACTCACCGGGTGGTGCTTTAATGCATATGTCATGCAGTCTATTGCACCCACTACCTCAGGGTATTCTGCTATTTGGTGGAACAGTTGCATATTGGTGGCCAACACCTCACAGGTGTTGGGGGAATATATACGTGCTCAACAACATGTGCTGACATGGCATCTGGGAACCGGTGGAGTACCCTGGATGCTGATGCCTGTGAAATCCCCAGCATATCCCCAGTTGGCCTTTGGAAGGTACTTGTAGCTAGTATTCTTACGCCTATACATACCTTGGTATCCACTGGGATGGGTTCCCCTCTGTTAGTTCTGTGTGTCAGGCATGGCCGGCACAGCTCAACAATTAGGTCCCTGTCCACCCTATAGTGCTCCACCATCTCCAGCTCATGTAGCCCCTGGTAGGTTACCCTGGGTCTGTAAACTCTTTTCCATCTCCTCACAGTGGGTTGATTGACAGCATTCACATCCTCACCACCCTCAGCCTCTTCCACAAGTTGTATGATAGCTATTGCAGCCCCTATCATTTTGCTGTTATGAGTGTTAAAAGTTCCCCGCTTGTTTACACTGGTGGTGTAGTGTGTGGGGAAAAACCAGAGGCAAAGGTGTTTGCTTATTTTATAGTAGTGTTCTGGGCTGGGCTGGTCTGTTGCCTGTGTAATTGGCTGATTCTGATACGTTTCACTTGCCAGCTAAGCTAGTTCTCTTTGGTTACCTTCATACTGCTGTTTTCTCTTCCCATTGCCTTCCTGTTTAAACTCATGTGCATGCCACACAGAGTGCTCAAATGTGCACACTGCTGCTATTTCCTAGTTTAAGTTATTTTTTCTTCCTGTAAAACCCGGTGCATGGCGCACACACCCGCTTTGGCTTTGTAAAGAGTGCTAAGCAAGTTTAGACACACACCCCTAGCTTAGCTGTGCTAAGCTAGGAGCAAACCCAAGCCACAGGGCTCCAATCAACTTACAGTATGCTTGACACACACCCCCATGATTTCACCTAACTCCTAGGCTTGCACCAAGCTATTTCTACTCTTACACTGTTGGGACCTGACTCACATGTTGGGGAAAACTGGGATTCACTATCCTTCCCCTCAGTTGCATAGGATTGCCTGCTAATGCATAGTTACATGTCTTACACTGAGCCTCCCCCCTTAGCAACCACTACTCACTGGCCAGGTTGTCTTCTGCTTGCCACTGACTTGCATGGCTGAATAGTGATTTTAGTTAGACTGCTTATTTTAGGTTTATTTTATTATCCCCCCCCCCCAATCCCATTTGCGCGCCACTGCCCTACGCTTAAACAGCCGAGATCGGCTAAAAAAAAATAAAAGTTGATTTTTGTATTTGTTTATGTTTGCAATGTCCATGGCCTTATACTTGGCCATTGGCATGCATACTACATGATATGCAGGCTTTATTTGGATCTGTTATGGCTCCATTTTCGATTTTGCTGAAATGTACTCAGTTACTAACCAAGTACATTTCTGCAGATAGCACTAGTCTTGCACGGAGTGTTGCAAGCTTCTTGGATTGCAAAATCACCTCATTTGCATGGATTTCACCTGCAAATGGGGTGATTTGCATACCAGGGCTTAGTCAGTGCAGGATTAGTGAAGGAGTGCTCGTGCACGCCCCTGCAGGCTGTTACTGGATTGCACGGCAGACATATTGCCTGCTTGAGCTCCTGCACCGATCTTGCATTCAGTGCAAGCTTTTCAGAATCCGGGGGACTGAGTTTACTTTGACTTATAAAATCCAGATTAAGGCCTGGAGCTTAAAGAAAACTGCAATTATAAAAATAGTTTGTGCTGATGAGTTTGCCATTTATACTTCTTTCATAACCCCTATGATTCCAGAGATGTGAACATTTGTTTGAAATGTGAGGACATAATTTGATTCTATCAAAACAGCATAGACTCTGCCCATTGGAAGTTACAGTACGAAATTCTAGAGCTCCATTGGAGGGAGTGAGTTAATGGAAGTATTAATGTACATCAAAATACAATAGGAAATAATTCACTCTTAGTTAAACTAGTTACTTTAAAGTCTATAAAATACAGATGACAATTGTATAAGTATATTTATATCATTGTATGTGTGCCTGGTTCAGCTATTACTGCACCAGCAGGGCTTATCAGGCATTGTGCCTAACAAGCATCTATATCAGAAGATTGAATGCTAAAAATAGTGAATGCTCTTTTATCAAACTTAAAAATGCAAAACCTCAAAATGTTGAAGGAACAGATCAGCAAATTTTTCCCTAGAAAAAAAAAAGCAATATACAGGAAAAATAAAGTGGGGGGCTGTGCCCCCACACCCCCCAACTTAAATATACCAACTCAGAAATCACACCACAGTGGAGAAAACAGCAAAGTCCGGAGAACAGCCCATCAATTTTTATCCCTGGGAAAAAAATTGATGTTCTGTACCTTCGACATTTTCAGGTTTTACATTTTAAAGTTTGATATAAGTGTGTTCCCTAATTTAAGCACTCAGTCTTCTGATAGAACCCCCTAGCAACACCCCTGAGCACACAGTAATATGTGTACCATACATACCACTTCATACCTTACTGCTTACATATCAATACATGATTATGTAAGAATAATTAGACTGTTTATATGCTGAATATAAACACCAGTGTAAAAACAGATCGAACATTCATATTACCAGAAACCCACAACATCAAAACTACAAAAAATGACAAAAGGAAAAAAAAATTGTGATGGTTACCCCAAAACCTCTTCCATAACACTATCCCAAATTTGCCTGAATAGTGACTGATTTGTTGAAAATTTTTTTTTTTTTTTTTTTTTAAGGTAAGGTGTGGCAGAAAGTGGTAAGGCTAAGGGAATGCATAGGATTAGGGTTTAGATAAAGGTTAGTATGCATTACTAAGTTGAGCAGCTAGCCCCCCTGCACTACTTTATTAATGTGTACTCATCCTAACCCTAACCCCGCATCTTATCATAAAAAAATAAATTCTATAACAGTAGCAAAAAGGCACCGACACACACACACACACACACACACACACACACACAAATATGTATGTATGTGTGTGTGTGTGTGTGTGTGTGTGTGTGTGTGTGTGTGTGTGTGTGTGTGTGTGTGTATATATATATATATATATATATATATATATATATATATGTATGTATGTATGTATGTATGTATAGGTTCATAGATTCATAGGCAAGTACTAGGCCAGCTGCCCTTGTAGGCCATTTTTAGCCTAGACAATTTCCCTTTTTGTGCTACAAGTAACCTATCCCTATGTGGTTGTAGATTGGCCCTACCCATCCCATGGTTGATAATTATACATTACTCCAAATGATAATAGTTGGGATCATACTATAGATAATTTGAGGAGACCTATGCATGGGATAAAGCATTTAAAAGGTGTATCTGTCTACTAGTAGTACAGGAAGGTAAATATTTTGCTTCCCATCCACAGATATAAGTTAGGCTTGAATATGGACAGGGATGAACTTTATTTTATGTGGATGGAGAATCTGTTCCACAGCAATGATATCCTCTGAAGGATATACCTCTCCCTCCAAATCATTCTGCTGATGTCACAAAAGTACAGAGATCAAACATAAGTGGAGGTACAGAGAACAAGCAAAGCAGAAGTACAGAGAACAAGCAAAGCAGAAGTACAGGGAACAAGCAAAACAGAAGTATAGGGAACAGGCACAGGCTGAAGTACAGAGAACAAGCAAAGCATAAGTACAGGGAACAGACACAGGCAGAAGTACAGAATACAAGCAAAGCAGAAGTACAGGGAACAGACACAGGCAGAAGTACAGAGAACAAGAAAAGCAGAAGTACAGGGAACAGGCACAGGCAGAAGTACAGAGAACAAGCAAAGCAGAAGTACATGGAACAGACACAGGCAGAAGTACAGAGAACAAGCAAAGCAGAAGTACAGGGAACAGACACAGGCAGAAGGACAGAGAACAAGCAAAGCAGAAGTACAGAGAACAGACACAGGCAGAAGTACAGAGAACAAGCAAAGCAGAAGTACAGAGAACAGACACAGGCAGAAGTACAGAGAACAAGCAAAGCAGAAGTACAGAGAACAGACACAGGCAGAAGTACAGAGAACAAGCAAAGCAGAGGTACAGAGAACAGACACAGGCAGAAGTACAGAGAACAAGCAAAGCAGAAGTACAGAGAACAGACACAGGCAGAAGTACAGAGAACAAGCAAAGCAGAAGTACAAGGAACAGACACAGGCAGAAGTATAGAGAACAAGCAAAGCAGAAGTACAGGGAACAGACACAGGCAGAAGTATAGAGAACAAGCAAAGCAGAAGTACAGAGAACAGACACAGGCAGAAGTACAGAGAACAAGCAAAGCAGAAGTACAGAGAACAGACACAGGCAGAAGTACAGAGAACAAGCAAAGCAGAAGTACAGAGAACAGACACAGGCAGAAGTACAGAGAACAAGCAAAGCAGAAGTACAGAGAACAGACACAGGCAGAAGTATAGAGAACAAGCAAAGCAGAAGTACAGGGAACAGCCACAGGCAGAAGTACAGAGAACAAGCAAAGCAGAAGTACAGAGAACAGACACAGGCAGAAGTACAGAGAACAAGCAAAGCAGAAGTACAGGGAACAGCCACAGGCAGAAGTATAGAGAACAAGCAAAGCAGAAGTACAGAGAACAGGCACAGGCAGAAGTACAGAGAACAAGGAAAGCAGAAGTACAGGGAACAGACACAAGTAGAAGTACAGAGAACAAACAAAGCAGAAGTACAGAGAACAGACACAGGCAGAAGTACAGAAAACAAGCAAAGCAGAAGTACAGAGAACAGACACAGTCAGAAGTACAGAGAACAAGCAAAGCAGAAGTACAGAGAACAGACACAGGCAGAAGTACAGAGAACAAGCAAAGCAGAAGTACAGAGAACAGACACAGGCAGAAGTATAGAGAACAAGCAAAGCAGAGGTACAGGGAACAGCCACAGGCAGAAGTACAGAGAACAAGCAAAGCAGAAGTACAGAGAACAGACACAGGCAGAAGTACAGAGAACAAGCAAAGCAGAAGTACAGGGAACAGACACAAGTAGAAGTACAGAGAACAAACAAAGCAGAAGTACAGGGAACAGACACAGGCGGAAGTACAGAGAACAAGCAAAGCAGAAGTACAGGGAAATCATTGTGCACACTTAAGCAAATCAGGGTATTGAGAAAGAGAGATGGAAATAATATAACAGCCTTTTTATCAGCTGTGTGGTGATAACAATCCTTTACTTGTGTAAAGTGCTGAAGATAATAGCCATCAGTTTGTTGGCTTGACTGCACAGCTAAGTCACTAAAAGCAAAATGAATTAAAGACTTGTCAGGTTACCTTTGAATGTTTTTTCTTTTTTCACTTTTGGTGTTTACCCTGATTTGCTTAAGCTTGCACAATGATTTGCATCCTTTGAAATTTGCTCCTTTTGTCCTTAGGATAACCCTTTCCTCTGAGCATTATGCTAAGGAAATTTGGCCATTGACTAAAGTGAACTTTCTATGTGTGCTGCTGTTGGATGCTAATTTTCATAAAGACTTATACAGATACACATAATGAAATATTTACTTGCAGTATTCATTCGAGGAGTGAATGAACAGGGTGTAAAATTAGTTAACTTTGTATATTGCTGAACGAACATTAAAAAAACATTGTCATGATGTGCAGTCCATTTCATTTGTTGTGCCAATTATATCAACAGAAAACCAAATCAAAACTATCCAGTTTCATCTGAAACATTTTTCAATTTATACACATCACTATATCAGCTCCATAACAGGGAAGAAAATATATGCATATGTAGCCTGTTTCTTTTCTTCTGCTCGGCATGGAGGATATGACTTATTTGCTATCCTTACTTATGAGATCTACCATATTTAGCATTTTTCCTCTTGCATGCCCCATTACTCTAACCTTCTCTGTGGCACACAGCATATTGACATTTGCAGTTAGACATGTCCCTTCACCAGCCAGGATCAGTCTCTCCAGATAGGGACATCATTTTCACTATGAGAGCTATGAAAGCCCTGCAGCTGGGGAGGAGTGTTGCAGTACTGGGCTCATCATACTGTACTTGGCTGCTTCTGAATGCAGGTTGCTCTAAGGAATTAAGCATTACCTCCCACATCCTTCAGAGTATGACTCTCAGGTAGGGATGTGCAATGAGTGTGTAGTGACAAGGTATATTCCACCTCCAGAGTGGCACATCTCTTTATTTCTTTTAATGCTCTGCCTGCTACTTAACCTGGCAACCAACATGTCAACAATCTCTTATGTCCACTGGGGAAATGCGACACATAGGCACCCCCACTCACATGGTCATTACCCCCCTAAGAACGATGGCGAGAGAGCAGGCTTATACCTTATTGTTCTTCTCCCAACATCAACTCTTCCAGTGCAAGATACACTAGTCTGGTCATTTGGATCACAGTCATGGACTCATCCTTCTGTATCATGTATTTGACTATGTGTGGAATCTCAATTTGCTTAAGCCTGACATCTTAAAAAAAGACAGATTGCACTGAACTCCATGTATCTTTCTTATTCTCAGTCCATTCTGTGCCCCATTGTCTGCCTGTCCTTACCCACCATCCTCTCTTTTGTTTTATTCCTCAACTGATTGTCTCGTCCTGCTACCTAAACTTCCTTATCATGTCTCCTTCTACAATCTATTCTTCTGCTAAAACTGCATCTCCCATTTCACATTCCTTTTATTTCTCTTTGCTGTCCTGTAAACTGTAATACTCATTTCACATTGTCTAATATAGTATAGAGTCCACTGTGTCTTGTATCTGTAATTCAGCAAACAGCAAACCTGCCTTTGATGCTATGAAAAGAAGAGCACCGTCTCTGTTCTCATGCTAGGTACATGGATGCATGTTTAAATGCAGAGCCTATAATGCAGGGTATGGGTGGATATTGCACTTTTCTGTAGCTGTCCCTCAGATGAGAGCTGAGTTGTTGATAACCCTGCTGGATGCAAGGGGTCTCAGGGGACTTATTACTAATAACGGATGTTTTGCTAATACATTGCTCAAATTATCCCATCTCAGTATGAGTATCAATGTTACTCAGTTAAAACAAATACATAAAATACTGCTGTGTGCTTCATTTAGTGAACTCCAACGCAACTACCATTTTCCCCCTTTTTCTTGTGTATAGACCCATATGTTCCCTTACCTGCACACCCATCAATTTATACTCCTGCCCTAAAATGGCATCTTACTGTACAACCCTTCCTGCATAACACTTCCATTGTCCACTGTTCAGAAACCTATTCCTATATCCATCCATTGAGCACTATAACTGCCTGAATCTGCACCCTCATATATTTCTGCTTACCCTGCGTTCCCTCCAGAAAATCTGTGTTCATCTTTGAAAATCTCCACATCTATCATTCTTTTTTTCTATCTCTTTATAAATGTTCTTGTGTTAAGAAACACCCATGTATAGCTTTTAGCAGTTGCTTCCTATTTATAGTGGCTGTTTTCCCTATTATGATTCAAAGATTCAAAGAAAACGTTATTGTCATTTAGGAAACACAAGTGCAACCTAAATGAAATTTCAGGTATGAGCTCATCATCAGAGTACACAGACAATTTAAGTATAAAAAGAATAAGACATAATGTATACACAACTATTCTAATGATTAATACACATAAAAATACTCCTTAGAACCTATTTTTAGTCAGGTAAAACTACCCATGCTTACAAACCTAAACATATGAACAAATAGTACGGTACACAGAAAAAGAGATGAAAAGGCAATTTGTTAATATTGCACATGAGGAATTATTGCAATTGCACTCTTATGAGAAAGATATTGCACTTAGAATATATTAATTATAATGAATTAAATAATGTATCACTTTCAGTGAAATATTACTGGTGAGATCATGTTTAGAAGTAGGAAACATCCAAGTTGATATCAGAGTTTATGAGCCTTATTATTGTTGAACAGAAGCTGTTCAAGAGCCTGGAGGTCCTACAGTGATTACTGCGGTACCTCTTGCCAGATGAAAGTCTAACAAACCAGCCAAATGCTGGATGCGATGTGGTTCTAAGTATTTTGTATGCTCTCTTTATGCTTCTTGTTGTAAAAAAATGTTTGTATGGTTGGAAGATTTGTGCCCATTATCTTCCCCACAATCCTCGACACTCTTTAAAGCTTCTTCCTCTCTGCTGTAGTACCATTTCCATACTACACAGTAAAGTTGTAGGTGAGAATACTTTCAATAGGTCCTTTACAACAAGTGGATAGAACATTCAGAGGAAGCTTTGCTTCTTTGAGCCTTCTCAGGAAATGCAGGCTTTGGTGAGCTTTTTTAATTATCTGGCCTGTGATCACTGACCAAGAGAGGTCTTCTGAGATGTGTACCCCCAAGAACTTTCTATATTGAACTCTCTCTACCACCAAACAGTTGATCTCAAGTGGTGAGTGAATGGCTGGACTTTTTCAGAAGTCAGTGATAATCTATTTAGTTTTGCTGACACACAGATCCAAATTGTTATTTTTGCACCATTTGATGAGAGAGCTGACTTTGTTCATAAGTTCATAGGTTAGTACTAGGCTAACTGCCCTTGCAAGCCATTGTAAGCCTAGCCAATTTTCCTTTGTGAGGCTCAAACCCTGCACCTTGTCTTTGTAAGGCAAGCACCTTAACCACTAGGCCACCTTCCCCACTCCTGTATTCCCTGTAGTCATTATCCTTTATGAGACCCACTACAGTGGTATTGTCTGCGAATTTGATGATATGGTTATTGGGAAATTTCACAGAGCAGTCATGGGTAAGGAAGTACATGCCTTTGAGGCACACCAGTGTTGAGTGTAATGATACCTGATGTGTTGTTACCAGCACATGTCTTCTGTGGTCTTCCAATCAAGAAGTCAAGTATCCAGTTGCAGAGGCTCTTGTTGATGCCAAGGTTAATTAATTTGTCTATGAGATGCTTCAAATGCAGTGTGGAATGCTAAGCTAAAGTCAATGAACAACAGCCTGACATAGTTGTTCCTCTCTTCAAGATGTTCCAGAGAGAGGTGCTGGGCTACTGAAATGGCATCTGCAGTGGATCTATTCGGCCGATAGGCAAACTGTAGAGGGTTGAAGGTCAATGGCAGAGTTTCTAACAGATGCTTTTTTACTATCCTTTTGAAACATTTCATGACATTTGAGGTTAGTGCCTCAAGTCTGTAGTAATTTAAGCAAGTAGGATTGACTTTTATGGGCAGCTGGATTATATTGGTTACCTTGAAGCATGATGGCTCTCTTTCAAAAGCCAGGAAGGTATTGAAAATATCTGTAAGGATTACATGCAGTTGGTATGCACATTCTCTTAATACTTTGCCCAGAATATTATCAGGACCTGCAGCCTTCCTGGGGTTCACTTTCTTATGTCCCAGTATGTCAGGCACTTTTTTCTTCCTAACAGACATACATTTTGACAAAGTGGTGTCTCAGCCTCTTTTTCCTATTCCACCACTTTTTTTTTTCTATCCCTAAATTTCTTTTACAGTTTGAAATAATTGCATGACTGCCTCATTGGAAGGCCCTACATGAACTGATCCTTCTCTATTTTTGTTTTCTGTGTTAATTTTTCCAAGACCTTGTTTTGCCATCCTCCCTTAATTCCCATTAGGATCCATAACCCTTCACCAAGCACAGCTCTTCACCCCTTACCCTATATGTCCACTCCTTTCTTTATGTTTCTCATCACTATCCTAGCCCTAGCAAGTCTCCACCTCTCATAGGTCTTGCTGTCCCTGTCCCCTGCTTCCTCCGAATCTTTCCTCAAACGTCCTGTCTACCATTTTCCCTTCCACAACATCATTGCCATGTCCTGTTATGTTGTATTATAAGGAAATGTATAACTGCTGAAGTCTGGTATATCCATCCCTCCCCTGCTCTCTGTGGATCATCAACCCTTGCTCCCCTTCATCCTATCATAACCCTATGCCTCAGTCTGGCCCTTTCACATGTTTCAATGATCACTGGAAATGTGATAACACTTTAGGTTACAGAATACTAATGATGCAGCCATAAATTTAACTTTAGTGCATGGAATACCATTGGTGCAATCATAAACTTAATTACATTTACCTTCTCCATCACTGTCCATGTAATTGTTATGGCTCCTTCTAGCAACATCCTTACTTTTTTCATCAGCAGATTAATGTTATTTCTAATTGTACCCTCAAATATGGATTCCACTATGAACCCAGAGGATTCTCACCCTTCCTTTCTCTCAGTCACCCAGCATCTCCCTTTACTCCTTTCCCCATTCAGACAAGACACTTATTTTTCTGAATAGCTCTCAGATAAGAAGCCCTTCCAAAATTTCAGAAATCTCCCAAATCAGTCCCACCACTCCTCTACATCCTCTGATGTTAAAATGCAGTAGAGTGGAACAACTGAAGCCATAAATCCACCTTTATTTTCTTCTTGTTTATCTCTGACTCCTTCTTAGTTCCTTTATCTACTCATTGATCACAAGCAAGAACTTTTCTGTTTTCTTTTTGAAACCTCACTTCCCATAATACCACACTAGCCAACATCACTGACCTCTGCTCTCTATTTAAGAGACCTATCCTCTGTCAAAACCTGTATCTAGTTTCTTTTATTGCATCCTACTTGTAAAAAGCAGCCATTTTACTGAATCAAAAGCATTGCTTATATTGAACAATACTATCCCCAACTTCTCACTTACCTATACTGTTCTTGCTGTATACCTAAATATGTTAATATGTCCATTGCTATCTTTATACTTGAGTTAAGTATTAAGAATAGTCCATTAACCCCCCCACTCACTATAAGTGACAGCTGTTGTAAGGTGAGGTGAGGTCAGTTTGCTTAAGCAACTAACTATGGCCCATAAAATTCTCAGCAAACAGAAAAATCCCTGCCCTTCAATATCTACTGCAGCCATACTCCAGTGATAGGATTCTTTGCTCTAGCAGCAAATCCCTAATAAATGTAGCCAAAGCCAACAACACAGCAGGAGACTCCCTCTTCTCAAACTATTTAGCCAAAATCTGGAGCACACTTCCTACTAGTACCGCATCATCTATTAACCTATCTCATTTAAAAAAATACAGAAAAACTCACCTATCCCCATATTTCTTTCTCTAGGATTATACAGTGCATTGTCTGTGCATAAAGGTGGGCAAGCCTGGGATTTTTGAAGAAGATCTGAGCCAGAGCTGAGTCAAGGCTCTAGCTTGGCTCTCAGAGCCCAATAAGAGCTAGCCAGAGCAGAAAATCTGAGCAGTAGATAGGTTAAAGATAAATAAGTCTGGAAGGCAGAGGAGATTATTTAAGAAAAAGCACTACTGTTAAAGCCAAACACACATTGACAGCTTACACCTAGCCACCCCCCCTCACTGTGCCAGAGCTACAGGTCTTCTAGCAATGAAAATAAGGAAAAAAAACATTATAATAAGCACAACATATAAGTACAGCACTCTGTATGCAATAAAGGAAAACTTGCTGTGGCTAGTGGAAAATTAAATTTTTTCCCTTCACACAAAGGAACAAGAAAAGCCTTGTGAAATGCTGAATTCTGTTAGATTTAACTAAGAAACCATATTTCAATTTCCGTAGGGCACCCCACAGTAATAATAAAAAAATAGTATTCTTAATAAGCTATTTGGATTGCTACAAAATGTAATAATATGGCAAACTTTGCCCTAGGATAGATACTGGCCCCCACAAACTATATCAACCATAACTGCTCTTTGTTCTCATATATTGTATGTCCCCAAAAATGATAGCCCTTTTCTGTTCATTGATTTCTCACTGAGGAAAGAATGAAAAAATAAGGACTACAGGAGTGTTTTGTTATTCAGATTGTGGTTATTAACCACATACACTACCCTGACAAGTCATAACACGTTTATCAGATAGTGATAGTACGATGACCTTGTGCTTTCATGTACAAGATGCCTTCACACTACTTCCCTAAAAAAGGAAGCCCATTTTGTGCACATCTCTGATGTTTGATGCCAAGGAATGTGAAAGAAAAAAGAAGCAACTACTAAAATAATATAGTCGTTTCAATATCTTGTTATTGGACACATATACTCACCCCTAAACTACACTAAGCACCTGTTTGATATTCACTGCATTGAGAGAAAGTCATGACAATTAAAAGATTGTGTCTTACCTCAATAAAAACAAAGAAACACAAAAGAATTCTGCTCAAGCTGTCCTTTGCATTGGTAGTGCTTTTCATGCTCTCCTAATCTCTCTTTCTCTTGTTGCAACAGTCTACTTTCCTTGCATGGAAGCATGTGAGCAGTAATGGAAATAACGCACCCCTCATCCTAAAAATCAGAAGCAAATCTTTTTATAAAAGAATTGCCATCTGTAATATCTAGCAATAAACCTCTCCATTGCAAAATGGTTCAATCCTCTTCCTATGTAGAACTGTGGTACCACCCTCTCTGAAATTCCATCCAACTACAATGCTTCAGAGCACAGAGTGGACTTCATAGAAAGCAGTCTCAAAAAAAAAAAAAGCTTGTGATTGTGGCTTAATTCATTCCTGGGTCTTTATCTTACTGGATTAAGAACCTGAGCTGAGCTTGCCTTAGCATCAAGACAAGCTCAAACTGGCTTTTGCTTTCCCACCTCTACCAGTGCATAAACTTCTACAGTCAGCAAATCAATTCATATTTCCTATAATACTGAACTTGTAAATCAGAAATAACATATGCAGGTCTTAAGTCTGTTTGCTGGTATGGTGGTCTAGTACATTGTTGTAAAAGGATATTGTGTGCTTGTTGTAACTATCTATGAAGGATAAGTTGTTGCAGCAGTGTGAAAGGCCTATTGTTATTACTGGCATAGCCATGCTTCATGCTCTATGCATGTATCTCCACATTAAATGCATATACTGGCATGTATGTGTGTGTGCAGACCAATGTGAATGTTCAACAGATATAAATAGACACGCATGGCTGAAGATATGTACTAATCTGTGAAGTCTTTATTAACAGTACATGGATTTGTGAAGTCACATTACAACATGGGGCCCTACTGCAAAAGACTTGGTCTTAGTGTAAGTGACCACTTACACAGACAGCAGGCTATGAGTAGATCTTTTGGAGTTTGGTCCCCAGTGTAAGCCTTTTTATAGGCCTTACACCATAGTAGGTCGCTTAAACTGAGAGCAAGTCTTTTGAAATTAGGACAGACTTACACTGAGAGCAGCTCTTTTGGAATCTGGTCCATGGTATCTTTGTATATTTGCTGGATTATCTATCTAGTAAATAGAATATACTAATGGTCTTATCCTTTTTGTCTTTGGCATTAAGTAGATCTGGATTTCTTTGTAACCATTTAATTTTAAGTAGAAAATTTACTAATATTCGTCAAAACCAATGGATTAATTTGTAATCAGAACTAATAGGCTAATTTGTCAATCTGTAACCATTAACTATGCTCAGATCTTACTCTATTAAAAAAACAGTACTATCCAACTTCATTTATTATTATTCAGATTCTATCTCAGCCCGTACTAAGAAATATTATACTAAAATATTGGCGCATTTAAATGCAATAAATTTGTAAGTGAAGACTGGTTGCATTTAATTTATGTGATATTTTTTGAAATGTGAGATCATTTATTCATTTTCTTGTTTTAATAGAGTTTACTGAAGCTTATGGTGATTTAATGGACATTAATCATGCTAAGAATGAGTGGCAAAACTTTTCACTGGAAGCAATTAAGACTGTTTCCATGGTAGTTCTGAAGAGTTATTCCTATAGTGACAGCCACAGTGTTTATTTTAAGGTTTGCAGTGTGATGAAGTCTAAGCTACCTTTGGTTAAGTTGTTGTTGTTTGTCTTTCGGCTTTTTCCCGGTAAGGGGTTGCCACAGCGGAACTCCAGTCCGCTAATGATTGGCTGTAGATTTTTATGAAATGCCGAGATGCCAGCTCGATGCCCAACCTTCAACGAAGGAATGCCCATTTACACACGCATGTCTTTCGAACGCTACCCAACCATGGGGAGGACATGCAGACTCCACACAAAAGGCACTCCCAAGCCAAGCCGAGAATCGAACGGGAGAACCTTTTGCTGTGAGGTAGCAATGCTACCGCCGTACCACCACAGAAACCATCGTACCATCATGAATATAAGATTGTGACTACTTATGATACCTTTTTTTTTTTTATGTGTTAGAATGATCTTTAATATGAGCATGTTTGTGTTGCTGTTAAAAGGGCAGGACATTATTGCAAGATAAACATATTTCTCATATTTACCCCCAAACCAAGACTAGTTAAACGTTGGGCAAAAATGCATTTCATTTTTTTGGTTCATTGACATTTTAAAAAACCATTGATGAATGCATGTACTCTTGTTACTAATGATGTGGGTACTTTATGACGTGGCAGCTGCAATAATTGTGAGTATATTGTTCTTTCATTATTACTAATTAGTGGAATCAAACTGGAATCTTGTGGCATTTTTATGTGATACAACAGCACCAGTTTATGTATTAATTGTCCATTTGGTTACTTATATTGATGAGACCCAGAGGAAATGTAACACTCACATTTAAGAACATATTATGGACAATGTGAATAAATCTAACCCAGCTGCTATGTATTATTCAGATAATCACTGTACTGACCACTCTTGCAGTCAAGTGTGCATTTTGTCTCACTATATGCAACCAGTTAGGAGTGGTAGCATTATAAAACAAGTCCTATAACATAAGGAAGATATTTTATTACTAAATTCTTTACTTTTGATTTCAGCTTGTTTTAATATAGCTGTAAAAACAAAAACAAAAAAAAAATGATGCAACCATGAAACTAAACACTCAAAATAACACCCAAAGTGTGGAAATAGCTAATATAATTGATTTAGCATTTTCATTCTAACAAAATATGCAAAATAACAAAAATGAAGCAAGGCGAACAGATGCTTAATGGAATCACAAGACTTTATTCTAAATAATGTGAGCGCTTTTGTTTAATCAGTGTTACACTTCTTCAGACAAACCACCTATACAAAAGAGCCCTTAAGTGCATTTAAAAAAAACAGCAAAACCACATTAAACAGGAAATGATGTAATCAATACATTCACATTTAAAAAAGCTTACTACACAATAGACATTTCAGAAACTTACTAAATTAAAACTAAGTTGATATATTTATATATTGGTATTAATAAAAAACATGATATTAATTAAAGACTGCTCATTATTTATGTACACATTAAAATCATATATTATTAATAATTACATTATATACACCTAACAATTATTCTTATCAAGCTAAAAATGTAACTTCAACTTAACTTAGGCTGCCATCAAGATAAATCACAAACCAGCAACATTATTAAATACAAATAAATTAAAACAATCTCATATACATTTTATCTGCATAGGGCTTTGAGTTTTAAAATACTATTGATGGGACTGATGCCGTGTAGTCTTTAAAACAGAAACTGAATGACTTTCATAATAAGTTGTATAGAATGAAGACATTGCAATTGGAAAACATTTATTTGAGGGAGTGTATTCAGAGCAGAGTGATACCTAAGGGTTTGTGAGTATAGAGTTATCCCACTGGGCTGAGATTAAATTCTGCACTGCATGTTGAATTGCTAGAAATGTTTGATTGGCATGGATTTGAGTTGTTGGAATTGCTGATCAAATATAATAGTAAAGATATTGATTTATTAAATAAAGAATTGGATAAACTGGAAGCTGATTTATAGAAGGACATAGACTATGAGAGGTACAAGTTTGAACATCAGAGGATTTATGTCAGTATTGAGCACAATTTATTAGAACTGAAAGAAAACAAAATTAAAATGTTAAAAAGGGATACACAGCAATACAAAAAAGGACAAGCTTATCCAAAGCCACCCAATGGACAGCAAGTTGATCATGGAGTAGTAAATAATGTTGGTCATCAGCAAGTAATGGCTCTAAGTAATTCAGTCATGTTGGGCATGGGTATTTGCCGGTGATAAGTGGATTAATGACCAGGCCTACTCAGACATACACCAGGGACCAGGGACCCAAGCTAATGGTGGGAGGGGAGTATGCGCCCCTATTTGCCAGTATGTGACTACCGTAAAGCCCAGCAGCCCTGTGTCAATAAGCTACTGGCCGGTGTCCAGTTGCTGAGCCTTGGTTACCTGAGATAGCTCTGTTGAGTAAAAGCTGGATGTAAAACCACAATTAAACTGCCAAACATGAACTAAGAATTGCTACACTTGATGGAGGGTTACTGACAGGATGCAACTTGGAAGTGGATGACATGATGCTATGGAGGAGGCTGGCCATCCTATGTATCCAAGAGACAAGATGAAATGGCAATGCAGCAAAGCCACTTGGCTTGGAATCCAGACTCAGGAGGACAGGATATACATTGTCTGGGAATTGTGATGAGACAAAGGCCTTCAGAAGGCAGTGAGGGATGTCATCAGAATTAGTGACAGACTCATGGCAGTCAGACACCAGTGTAATGATAGGGCAGTATTTATAATATTGGCCAATGCCTCACAGGGTTGTGATAGTGGGGAAAAGAGTGCATTCATACAGCAGTTGCAGGACCTACTAGATAAAGCAGGACAACATGAATTGGTATTGATAGTGGATGACTTAAATGCACATATCAGGACAAACAAAACAGCATATGAGGGCTGCCTGGATCCACATTGGTGGGGCAACAGGAATAAAGAAGGAGATGTCATTCTAGACTTCTGTCTGGCAAATGGCTTGATAGTAGCCAGCACAAGGTTTAGAAAGAGAGACAGCCACAAGATGACATACAAGAATGACCAACATTGAAACCAGGTTGACTTCCTCCTAGTAATCAAAGGGCACTGGGATCAAATCCACGATTGCAAAGTCATCCGCAGTGAAACAGTCAGCTCACAGTATAAACCACTGGTTGCTGCAAGCAGTGGTTAAAGAAGGCTGTAAGGTCAACAGAGATCAGGCTGAAGAAATAAAAGTTTACTGGATAAAAATTACACCAGTTCAAGGAATTAATCAATGTTCTAGCACCCCAAGAAGAGGAGGAAATAGATGGAGATGAAGAAGAATGGCAGCACCTCAAAGAGCATGTGTGAGGACTATAGAATAGATATGTGGCCAAGACAGGTATGGAAATAAGGTACAAAAGGAAAGCTGGTGGTGGATTGCAAAAGTCCAGGAAATCATTAAAGGAAAGAAGGACTGCAGGAAAAAGTGGGAGATAGAAAAGACAGACCAGGCTAGGAAGGAATGCTGGCTGGTTAAGAAAGGAGTTGAAATACCACAGAACAGGGCATCAGAGGCACTTTACCAGCTTCTGGAAGGTGACCCAGTAGGTGGCACAAAGAAACTATATCAGGTTTCAAGGCAAAGATAGGAAAAATAAGAAGATAGTCAGACACCCTTCATAAGTGATTTCAGCAACAACCTGCCCACCAGTCCATAGGACATCAAAGGCAGATGGAAGGAGTAGTTCTAAAAGCTTCTGCATGAAGAAAACCCCACAGAAACTGTACTGCCCCAGACATAGCCTATAATGAGAGGAGAAGAAGAGAAGCCCACCCTAGAAGAAGTAAAAATAGCAGTAAGGAAAATGAAGCAGCAGGCTTAGGTGAAGTCACAGCAAATATGATAAAGATGATGGGTGAGAGGGGAGAAATGGCTCCTGAGGGTACCCATAGCAGTGTGGAGAGAAAGGCATATTCCAGATGACTGGATAATAAGTATACTTTTGCCAGTCCACAACTCTGGGCAGTACAGAAGTATCAAACCCCTATCACTTTGCATGAAAGTTCTGCAGAGAGTGATTGATAAATGGATATGCAGAGTAGTAGAAAGTAAGATGGGAAATAAGCATTTAGTATTCAGATCAGGATGCAGCACAACTGACCTGATGTTTGCAATAAGACAAATAGTTGAGAATCTAGAGATGAGGAAAGAGTCCAACTGGGCATTCCTAGACTTGGGGACAAAACATATGATGTCTTAAGAAAGCTGATTTGGGCAATACTGCAGTGGTTCAAAGTCCCAGAAATATAGTGCAGGCTATGTACAAGGACCCAATGACTCAAGTATGAACATTGTTTGGCCTCACAGAGAGGTTCTCAGTGGGAGTGGGTGTGCATCAGGGTTAAGCTCTTAGACGACTGCTGTTCATACTGGTGGTAGGCTCATTAGCAAACAGGTCAGAGGGGACAGATCAACAAAGTTGCTGTATGCAGACAATGTGGCATTACAGGCAGACTCTTAGCAAGAACTTAAGCAAAGGATAGGTAACTGGAATGCAAAATTGAAGGCACATGGGATGCAACTGAATACTAATAAAACAGTGGTAATGGCAGCAGATTGGAAAAATAAGATGAAGCTGAGAATTGAGATAGAAGGGAAGACAGTGGAACAGGTTAATAGTTTCAAGTATCTGGGAGGGGTGGTTGAGGAGCAGGGATGTCTGAATGAAAAGGTCAAAGCTAGATTCAGAAGGGCTGAAGGCAACTGGAATAGGGTGTAAGGTACAGTGTATGACAGAAGATTGCCAAAGAATCTGAAAAGTAAGGTGTATAAAAAAGCAGTGTGACCAGTACTACTGCATGGTACAGAAACTTGGGCAGTAAATGTACAGCAGATGAGAAAGCTAGACATGATGGAAATGTAGTGCTTGAGAGGCATAATAGGATGCGCACTCTGGGACAGATGAAGAAATAAGGACATAACAGTAGAAGCCAAAGAAGCTCCAATTGCAGAAAAAATCAAAGAGAACAGATTACTGTGGTTCAGGCACATATGCAGAAAAGCAGAAGACAATCTGGTGAAGAAGATTTGGGACAGACAGGAAGAAGGTAAAAGGGAACAAGGCTATCTAGTAAAGAAGTGGGTAGATGGTGTGAGGGAAGATCTGCGACAGTCACACATAAGTGTCTAAGAAGACAGGAGTGTGGCATTAATTCGAGAGAGGTGGCAATAGTTAACATGACACTCTGACACCATCTAGAAAATGGGAAAAGGGGAGCTGATGATGATGATGTAAGACTATAGCCTTCTTTATGAATGGGATACAAATTCAATGTGTCTCTGCACAAACCAGCAATGTTTCTGTGTTTCTGAATTCCTATTGCTCATGCCTGTCGAATATGAGCACCATGTGGCAATGTTTGCATTACTAGAATATTAGAATGACTTGCCTGACAGGCATGAATGCATGTCAGTTACCTATATGCATTGTTACAGTCACATGTTCTTAAGGCAGCCACTGTATTTATATTCTGCTATACACTGGGCTATTACTTACTTATTGTTGGAATGTAACATTGCAAAAGTTTAATATATTTAGAACTGTTGCTCATGGTATGTGTTACAGTGTGTTAGATTCTGATTTACAAGATGTCCTGATATTAGCAACAAAACAAGAGAATAGGTAAAGCAAAGTATATATCTATGACTGTTGCTTCAATATGTAATCATTAGTGTACTAGCAATGTATGAATTAAAATGGTTTGCTCATTCAAGAGAAAGTAATGAGGTGACTTCTTAGTGTAACATACATGGTATCATTAGGGATACTTTTTCTAGGCCTGCTGGGACTATGTTTCTTAATCTGACACGGGATCTTTACCAGGGGAAAAAAATCATAATTTTTTGCATATGCTCATTGTCACAATGATAGTTGCACTTGTTCATACATTTATTTCATCTTTTGCCCATCCCCATTGGTTAGTAATCAGCCCCTCTTGGCCAATAGGCCCACTTATTATGCAACCTGGAGTGAGAGTCAGTGGGAAGGTGGTATCAGTTAGACAACCAAATCAGGGGTGGTTCAAGGGTTTTTCTCTTTATTGCCCTGTCTCTTGACTGCACGGAAATAAACACAAAGGAAGGGGCATACAATGGTTTGACCACTAAGGACACCCCTTCAGTTTCTCAAAAGACATTCCATCAAAACGTATCTGTGTCTCCCCTAAAGCACAAGTATTGGTGTCTCTGGTATCCCTGTGACTATGAATAACCATCTCCACCCCTGGGAGAGGCAAGCAGGGCATGCCTTTTCATTCCTTCCCCTCCCCTCCTGGCAGTTCTAGTGCCAGAGCTACTATTCAAATCCTGGTCTCCTGGGACTCAGTCTGGGCTTTATCCATATGTTCCATGGATGTAGCCTGCAGTTGATAATACATACTGTGGTGAGACTGAGGTAACCTTACATTTGTAAATGTATTTTGTTTCCTTCTGGTGTGACCTACTGTCACAGATGAGCATCTGCAAACAGCATATCATAGACATGGTATTCCCTTTATGAATTGCTCTTATGTCCAGACTGTATACACTCAACTATAGGGGCAGTCTTGTATGTTTCTAAATATTCTGACAGAAGATTTTTCTCATTTATATAGGAAATCTGGAACTTATAACATGTAGGTCAGATAATGTCTCTTACAGACTTCTGCATAATACTGTGAATGCTGGATACTCATGCTTATACAAATGGAGTGGGTTCACAAAGTCCATTGTTTCCATTCTTGGCTTTCATATGTATGGCGTCATAAAATGCACATCAAAATTGTGGAACAGAATATAAAACAATAAACTCCTTAAAAGTAAGAGAATGTAGATTTCATGTTATTTTTTTTCCATATTAAAACATTTTAAAAGTTCAGAATTTCAGTGCAGTAAAGGACTAATGGATGACAAGACTGTTTTGTTTTGCAAAGCTTTATGATTTGGTATAGTCTTGGAGAACCACAGTAGTATCCGTATTAAAAATTAATCGAGTCTGTCATAACAGCTGAATTTAAATCATTTTATTCAATTATTCTCAAATACATGGCTGAGGAAGTACACCTTATTTAACAGTGCATTGCACAAATATTACAAATGTGTAAAACAGAAGGAAGAATTGGCTGAGCGGTAGTAAAACACTATAAAATGTACTGCTTTCTTATGAGTTCATGGACAGTTTTGCAATTTGTTTTTACAGGCTGCAGCTATAGCTTACTTACAGCATATATTTCATTAAATATGAACTTCTAACTTTTACAGACTCAAAGAAACACTTGAGAGTCCAGCAAAAGACTGCAACAGTACAAATGTAATGCTTTTGGTACCTCCGTACCGCCTTCATTCCTTGAATGTACCAGAAGCATTAAATGTTTCTTGAATTTTTACAGACTGTTCAAGCTGTTTTCTTTTTTTTTTTTTTGTGGTTTTGGATTTATCTTCTAACTTTACAGTTCAGAAAAAAAGATGTTCTGGAAGGGATGTACCATGTCAGCAAAGACTGCAAAAATGTAACCATGATACCAAAGTGATGGCAAATTCAGTGTGAGAAAGTTAAATTACTGTATATGGCTCTGCCATAGCCCTGGGTAAAGTCTGTACAGCTTTAAAAATCACAAGATGGAAAAACTTACAAAATCGCTGTTATTAAATAAGTTGCAGAAGAGAAACACAGGTGCACACATTTTGAATATTGGGTTGAAGAAATGGTATAAAATAAGAAAAATCACATATTCCCAACAATCCCACATTCAGTCTTATTGTGGAGGCTCCGCCTCCCATTAGTGAGGTAAATGTAGTAAAATGTTTCTGAAGTTGTTGCTATTCTCACTTACATTCTGTTATGACAGTACTGTCTGACCTACTTAAATATACCAATTCCGAGACCGTATTACAGTGCTGAAAATGGCAAAGTACCGAAGTGACCAAGCAAATTATTTCCCAGGGAAAGAATTCGTTTAAGAGCAGCTTCGATATTTTCCGTTTTCTGCCTTTTAAGTTCGACCAAGACGCATTCGAAAGAATGTGTATTCTGTCTTCTAATATAGACCCAGTTAAACTATGTGAGCAAGGAAAGGGCGAGTAGTGCTGTACTGGACTGATACGTGATTGTGCTTTGGACCCCAGGGGAGGTTCAGAAATACAAAGAAAAAAATGCTTCAGACAAAATAAATAAATGCACTAAATTTGCAACTTCAGCCAGAAAATGTATTCCTTTGACGTCTTGGCAAGCAGACCTGAAGGCAGGATAAAAGAAATACATCACCCACAATGAATAAATAAAACAGAACTGACAAATTAATATCAACCAAACAATTAAATACAGCCAATAACAATTTATCTATAAACTTAGAAAACCTTTCAATTACATTCATAATTTAGACTAGATGAAACAGTTTTACATTTTCAAATGAGAATGCTTTCTTTAAATTTAACAAATTTTTACAGTATCCCAAATTTTGTACTCCAATTAATCCTTTCTACCTTTCTAACACAGTGGATCTACAGCTATTAATACTTCCTTTATGAATATCAGCAAAGTGCATAGTTAAAGGACTATCCATGTTTTATTTACAAATATTTCTGTTATGCTCTTGTATTCTTTTCGGGTCTATATTAAATTATCAAAAGCTCCCATGAACAAATGGCATTTCATCGAAAACACCATTCATTGATTTCTTCCCCCACACCTCCCGCTAATTACATATAGCAACTCCGAGACTGCACAACAATGAGGAAAGGGCAAATTTTCCAATCCTTCCTGTATCACAATCTCACTATGAATAGTTCAGTGAATGGCATGTTCGATGTAAGAGCAACAAAAATGTCGTTCACTGAACAGTCTTTTCGATATAATAGGAACACATTATTTTCTTAATGGCATGCTTAATCTCCTCAGTATAAAACAAGTGACACATGCAAGAAATGGCATATATTGCCAGACGTGTTGCAATCATAACAACCCCTTCACTTCAAATCTTTTACTAATTGTTTTATGAAAGGTTTTACTCAAAAAAGAACAATTGGAACAGTCTCAATAAGAGACAGTGTTTCTGTCATATTAATATGTGAAGGACTCTCTGATGATCTGACAAAATACTTGTGTGACAACAACTTGCCTATACTTTTAAATATCTATAGCATGAGTAGTTGGTATTTTTTTATGTCTGTTATCTTTTTGAATATTTTATTTCATGATGAGTTTCACCACACTGTGTTGTGTTGTATTATGTGATCCAGATGTCCTTCGTGGTTCACTATTGCAGTCATAACTGTAGGGTTCTTCCACTGTAGGGTTCTTCCTGCAGGCAGCAGCCCCCGATTGGCCAGAATCCCAAAGTCTGGATCAGGCACCAGCTGAGGTCACATTTATCCTGATGTCAATGCGCCAGAAGGTATAAAGACCTCAGCTGATGCCATATCCCCAGTCTTTCTTGCCACGCAGTGCTCTTTGTAGTTCACTGATGCCGGTCAGCCTGTTTCTGTTTGTTTTTGGATCTAATCCTAGGATTTTTGTGTTTTACAGATAAGTACCCCGTTGGGGAGGTCTTTTTCTTGCTCCAGTCAGATGTCAGAAAAAGTTCATAATTGTATTTCTTGTGGGAAGCAAATACCTCATAGGGATTTTCACTCTTACTGTATTCCCTGCCTGGGTCCTGACCACGATGTTGCTAATTATGTGTTTTGTGCTAGATTTAATCAGAGTACTATTAGGCGTAGATATAACTTTGCCTTTTACTATTTTGGAAAAAGGTTTAATTATAACATGTCTTCAGATTCTTTTCTGGCTTCTGGGGTGTGTAAGAGGTGCAGGGATGCAGACAGGCTTCCAAGGTCCACAGCAAAGGATGTTACTCCGTTATTGCCAGTTGCTGGTTCGACGGTCGTCAATGAGGTACCTTTGCAGCCCCTGTTGTCCGCCTCTTTTGAACCAATTGCCTGTACCAACTCCGGTGTGGAGCTGATGGGGTCTTCAGAATTGCCAGGGACTGGACCTTCGGATACTGCTCCCTCAGTTGGGTCCAGAGCCGGTAGGCAGGTACCGGCTTCTGAGGGAGTTCTCAGGCCTTTACAGCTTCCTGTAAATGTGGATTCAGGTTTACATGCTAAGTCAAAGTCTAAGGCTCTGGCTAAAGTGAAGTGGCTAGCACAGGCACCTTTTGATCAGGGTCCTAGGCCTCAGAGGCAGATGCTTAGGATGGCTGAAGATCTCTTAACTATGATCAGGGGTTCTCATCCCCCTCCTGACAAGAAGCCTAGATTACAGTCCGATTATGATTCTTCAGACCAAATTTCTGTTTCTTCTGCTTCTTCCCTTGAGCATGATTATTCTTTTCCTCTTTATGAGGATTCTGATGCTGAAGATTCCTTTCCTTCTGCCTCTCCTCCTGAGGATTATTCTTTTGGTGAAACTTTGCATGATATGAGGGTGCATTTTCACTGGGAAGGGCAGGAATTCTCTGAGTCCAAGAAAAGGCTTAGGGATTTTCTTCTTCTCCCACAGCATAAGCCTCTGGCTATTCCCTCTGTATTGAACATTGTTGATGATGTTTTTTTCGGAAGCTTCTCTCTCTCCTGATTCTTTTCCCCCTACCAAACTGGATAGGTATTATAGGGTTCCAGATGCTCATAAATTTCTTTTTAAAAATCTTTCGCCTGATCCGGAAACAATTTCTCAGGGTCCTAAGGGTGCTAAAGCGGCCTCTGCTAAAAATCCTATTCCCTTTGACCAAGAGTCCAGGGCTTTGGAGAGATGGGGTAAAAAGGTTTATACTTCTGCTACATTGTCTATTAGGGCTTTGAACTGTCAATTTCATATGCTGAAGTATCAGCAATACCTTTTGTCTGTATTTCAACAAAAGATGTCAGCTGTGTCTATTGGTGCGGATAATCAGGAGTTACAGGATTTATTGCATACTATTGAACAAGTGGGTAAACATACCTTGCATTGTGGTTTTGATTCTTTGGAGGCTTCTTGTAGGGCTGCAACAACTGGCACTGTTATTAGAAGACATGCTTGGTTAAGAGATCAGAGCTTGCCGGATCAGATTAAAGCCAAACTTTTGGATGCCCCTTTGCAGCACGATGTTCTGTTTGGGTCCAAAGCTGAGGAGATATTGAAGAAAATGGAAGACAAAGCCAAATCTAGGCAAACAGTTAAGGATTTTCTACAAGTGCAACCTCCTAGATTTAGCAGACACTGGCCAACTAAACCTTGGTCCTTTCCGGGCTCGGACAGGTCTCAGAGAGGCAGATTCAGGCGTTCCAGAGGTAGGGGACAGTCACAGTCCCATTTTAGGAATAGGCAGTGGAGTGCCCCCTCTCCCAAGGGAGGTGAAGATAAGTCTCAACCCTACTGAAAACAGTCTTTATGACTCTCCCTTTCTGGTTCCAGGGGCTCCTCTCCTGGAAGCTCCTTTGGGGGGAAGGATTTATCTTTTTTATCAAAATTGGAGCCACATAACCCGGGACAAATGGGTTCTGGACATAGTCTCAAGAGGTTACAGATTTCATTTCCAGACTTTGCCAAATCCGAACGGTTGGCCAGACCTGCCAAATCATCAGTGGGCAGAGGCACAATGGCAGGTTCAGTCCCTCCTGGCTATGAGGGTCATAGAATTGGTGCCAAATTTAGAAATAGGGCAAGGTTTTTATTCCAGACTTTTCCTGGTTCCCAGGAAGGAAAATTCGTGGAGACCAATCCTGGACCTCTCTGTACTAAACACCTTCCTAGATATACCAAAATTCAAGATGCTCACTCTGCAGCAGCTGCTGTCTATGTTGGGCAAGAACACTTGGATGGTGACTTTGGACTTAAAAGAAGCTTACCTGCATATTCCTATAAGGCAAGAGTGCAGAAGGTATCTGCGTTTCAAAGTGGGCCCGAAACATTACCAGTTCTCTGTGCTGCCCTTTGGCTTATCTACTGCTCCCAGGGTCTTTACGAAGTGCCTGGCACCAGTAATGGCATTTTGCAGACAGAAGGGGATTCAAATTTACCCTTATCTGGACGACTGTCTTCTTCGAGCGGACGACAAAGACACTCTACTTCGGCATCTAGCTTTTGTACAGTGTCTTCTTCAGTGCCTTGGTTTCACAGTGAATCTAAAGAAATCAAATCTGGTACCCACACAACAGATTACTTTCCTGGGTGCTCTTCTGAGTACTTCAACCCAGATGGCTTCCTTGACACCAGACAAAAAAGTGCAACTGGCTTCTTATTTCCGACACCTGGCTTCAATGAAACAGCTGACTGCAAGAAAAATTCTGCAGGCTTTGGGTTACATGGCCTCCTGCATTCTGTTAATACCATATGCAAGGCTGCATATGAGGAAACTGCAGTGGTACCTCAAGAGTGTCTGGTTTTAGCATTACCACAGTTTGGAAACAGTGGTCACGATTTTGCCTTGTCTCCTGCGGGAGTTTCTTTGGTGGGTTGAAGCCTGTCTACAGAACAAGGGGAAGCCTTTTTGTCCTCCGCCGACCAACCAAGTTCTAACAACGGATGCTTTAGATTATGCCTGGAGAGCCCACATGCACGGGAGATGTCTTCAGGGTATTTGGACAAAGGAGCAAACACACCTGCACATAAATTTGAATTAGCTGTACAGAATGCCCTGATAGCCTTCAAGGACCTTCTTCTACCAGGACAGTTGTTGATACGGACAGACAACACTACAGTGATGTGGTACATCAACAAGCAGGGGTCTCTCACTCTTACCCCCTGTGCAGATTAGCCATGAATCTCTGGTACACTGCTCTGACCTGCAGTGTCGACTTGCAGGCGCACTTCCTGCCAGGGAAAGACAACACTCTGGCAGATGCATTGAGCAGACGCATTTCAGATCCACACAAATGGATGTTGGATGCTCGGATTTTCAGGATGATTATAAGGGCTTGTGGATGTCCGGACATAGATCTCTTTGCATCCCCTCAGAATCATCAACTTCCATTATTCTGCACAAGGACCTACCACAAACTAGCATGGAAAGTGGATGCCCTCTCATTCAGTTGGAAACACCTCTCAGTATATGCTTTTCCTCCCTTTCCTCTTCTACCTCGGGTACTTCTGAAGATAAAACAAGACAGACCGCACATGATTCTACTGGCTCCCAATTGGGCTCGGCAATTCTGGTATTCCACTCTGATGACCTTGGTTCATGAGCCTCCCTGGATTCTGCCTCAAATCCCTCATCTACTGTCTCAACGAGACAGCTGGATACTGCACAGTCATGTCAAGACTCTGCATCTAGCTGTCTGGTGGATCCAGGGTCAGTAAACACCTCTGCCC
This sequence comes from Protopterus annectens, assembly GCF_019279795.1. Classification (NCBI taxonomy): domain Eukaryota; kingdom Metazoa; phylum Chordata; order Ceratodontiformes; family Protopteridae; genus Protopterus; species Protopterus annectens. The sequence goes on from NC_056732.1 coordinate 589,002,897, forward strand.
TTTCCAAACAGGTATTGGATGTAATCCTTGAAGCTAGATGGCCCAGCACTAGAAAATCTTATGTGGGAAAAAAAAAATTTTGCTCCTGGAGTCAAGTCCAGGGTGGTGATTCTTCTGTGCCAAACATTCCTCTGATTTTACAGTATCTGACAGAGTTATTACATATGGGCCTATCTTTTTCATCTGTTAAACTTCATGCTTCTGCTATTTCTGCACATTATGATACGGATCCTCCGATTTTTTCTCATCCTTTACTTAAACAATTTCTTAGAGAGGCGAAGAATATTCGGCCCCCTATGAGGGCTCCTGTTCCCACTTGGGATCTTAACTATGTTTTGGAGAAATTAACTTTGTCTCCTTTTGAACCTGCAGCTTCCACAGATTTAAAATTTCTTTCTTGGAAAACTGCTTTTCTTTTAGCTATTACCTCTGCTAGAAGAATTTCGGAATTGCAAGCACTCATGGCTGTGGAACCCTTCCTTATTTTTCATTAGGACAGGGTCTTTCTATGGACTAATCCCACATTTATGCCCAAGGTGGTTTTGGCAGTGGCCTTGAATCAGTCTATTTATTTGCCTACCTTTTATCCTAATCCTCAAAGTGAGGAAGAAAGTCTTTTGCACTCTCTAGACATGCAGAGACAGCTTCATCTGTACCTGGACAGGACCAAGATATTCCGGAAATCTGATCAGTTGTTTGTCGCTTATGCTCTTACTGTTCAGGGGAAAGCAATCACTAAGCAAACTATTTCCAAGTGGATTGCCCATTGCATCAAGTTCTGTTACTCTTATCATGGCAATCCGGTTCCTGTTAATGTTAGGACTGATTCTACCGGGGCTACTGCTACTTCAGCAGCTTTTCTTTGTGGGGTTCCTACCAAGGATATTTTGGAAGCTGCTACTTGGAGTTCTGTACAAACTTTTTCTAAGCATTACAACCTCCCTCTCTATTCTAAATCTAGGGCAGGTTTTGCTTCTGCAGTTTTGCAAAGTTTTGTGACCACTCCCTCTATTTCTCCTCCAGCCACCCTTTCTTAGCTTTGGGACTCAACCCTACAGTGATGACTGCAACAGTGAACCACGAAGGACATAGTACAGTTGTGTACTCTTACAATAAATGTAGATGTTCGAGTGTGTTCACTGTTGCAGTCCGGGTTACCCTCCCTCCTATCCCCTCTTTTGTTTTTTCCTTGAGTATTGTCTGTTGTGAGGTATTTTGGCTGGTGAGGTTTTGGGCATGGTTTCTTTTTTAGCCTTTTCTTTCTGGGCACCTGACATCTGGGGCAAGAAAAACTGGGGATATGGCATCAGCTGAGGTCTTTATACCTTCTGGCACATTGACGTCAGGATAAATGCGACCTCAGCTGGCGCCTGATCCAGACTTTGGGATTCTGGCCGATCGGGGGCTGCTGCTGGCAGGAAGAACCCTACAGTGATGACTGCAACAGTGAACACACTCGAACATCTACATTTATGGTAAGAGTACACAACTGTACTTTGTCTGCTTTTGAGGGTTTTTTTTCCCTTTTTTCTCCATTGTGGTGTGACCATGGTATATCTAATTTCAGGGGAGGTGGGGGCTCTGTCCTTCACATGGGGGTGAACAGGGGGCCTGCCCTCTTCAAAACAGATTTCTCTCTGTTTTATGTTTCTGGCTAATCAATTTTTGATGTTTAATTTTAAGTATATGTTGAGCCAAAAAAGAGACCTTTGATGTCCCTGTGTATCCCTCTTAAATAACCTGGAATCAAAGATTATTAAATAAAATCATATAAAGTACAGGATCTGCAAATAATATATTTCATCCTGTTTTTATAACAGACACATTCATATTAGATAAAACATTAAAGTGAAAAACAAAATGCATAGATCTCTGTGTCTCTTCCTTCACATTAAATTGCATGGTATGGCCACCCTGGTGTTTGACATCAAGTGGCTCCAACAAAGGCTGCCTTTTAATATTCTGTGTTTTCTAAAACACTGTCATAATATCATCTTTTTGATATCCTCTATTACTTATTAACATTTTAGATTTAATTGAGTAGTCCTCTCTTTTTGAACATACAGTATGCTTCTTACTTTTAAGAATTCCTAATTTGCTGAAGCTTTTAAAAAGGAATGTGAGGTGAAAACTAGAACCATGTAAATAATCCAAGCATACACTGGCCCTTCTAAATATCTTCATTGTAATATGTTTACTTGGGTATCCAGTCAATGTAGCAACTAAATAATTAATATGTGAAGAATGGGTGTAATGAGTAAAATGAACGATTACTATTTAAATTATCAATAGAAGCAGGTACTTTTGAACAATCACCTCTACAAATAAATATAAGATCATCTATTAATCTCAAACAATAAAGAAACTGCTCCTGCAAAAATGCATCTTTATGAAGCTATTCCTGCCCAATTAATGGCACAAACAAGCACATATAACATCAGGCAAAAAGGTGCCCATTGCTGTACTTTGGAAATGTCAAAACAGTTGTCAATCAAACATAAAAGAAATATTAAGCAAACAAGATGAAACTAAGTCTATTAAAACTGTCTCACAGATATGTTTTTAAAAAGTTTTGAATAGCTTTCAAATAATGCAATGATAAAAACACAGAAGAATGCAGGTATAACTAAGATTTTTAGTTTCAGTCAAAGTTTTAATGTTAAAACATAAGCGCTTTTGCAGGAAGCCCTACTTCATCAGATGCTAATAAATACAACTAAAATGCGCTTCTATATATACAACCTCGAACAAATACAAGTAGTCACATGATACAAATTATGTGGTATGAAGTAACATCAAAGGGTGTAACTAGAACTCACTGACCTATTGAGTGAAGTAAATGCACACAAACATACACTGCTGTTTGTAAAAAGCACTTATGAAAAATGTATAAAACACACACACACACACACACACACACACACATATATATATATATATATATATATATATATATATATATATAAAAACTATATATGTATATATAAATATATATATATATATATATATATATATATATATATATATATATATATATATATGGGTCTACTTCCATTTGACTGAAAATACACTTCACTGAAAACTCATTTGACTGAAACTCATTTTGCTGAAAGTTATATATGGCCTTTTCCCCACCGTAGTGCAATCCTGGAGTAACTATATATATATTAAGAGTGTTATGTATTAGGGGGTGTGGGGGCGTAGCCCCCCCATATTATAAACATTTTAAACTATACACATTGATACTTACAAGTGCAATGAATAACTGTTTCCAGAAGAGAATATAAAACCAACATATATGGAGGGGTTCACCCCCCCACAGCCCCCAATGTGGGGGGCTGTGCCCCCCACACCACCCCTTAATATATATATATATATATATATATATATACTAACTCCAGGATCACACTACAGTGGGGAAAAGGCCATATATAACTTTCAACAAAATGAGTTTCAGTCAAATGAGTTTTCAGTGAAGTGGGCTTTCAGTGAAGTGGTCCTAGTACTTTCATTTTCAGTGAAGTGTATTTTCAGTCAAATGAAGTAGACCCATACATATACATATACATATATATATATATATATATATATATATATATATATATATATATATATATATATATAAACAATCTTTTAACTGCAACCTTGAAATATAACACTTATACATATATAACAGTATATATCTATCTATATCTATATATATATATATATATATATATATATATATATCAATGTGTAAAGAATATATATAAATAAGCACACTTCATTGGTGAGACAGCTAGGAAAGAAAAATACTATCTAAACAAGGGTCTGGATTTTAACTTAGGTTTAAGTGGCACATATTCATTTAAACTATGCCCTGAATCTCCCCTAATTCTAATAATCCATTTGGCCTCTATCTGCTTGGTCATATTACATATATCCCCCCCTCCTGATATTCTCAAACATTCTACCTATGGCCATAAACTTAAAGGTGTGTTCAGAGTTGGTACTGATGACATGCTCAGCCAAAACACTGCTTTTATTTCCCCTACTAATATAATAAACATGTTCTCATATCCTTTCTTTGAAAGGTCTGTCTGTTTTGCCTATATAGAATTTTTTACATTTAAGGCAATAGGCTAAGTAAACTATATGTTGGCTATCACATGTGGCTTGCACCTGAAAATGAGACACTCTATTCTGATCTGAATGTTCAAAGCTAGCTGCGTTATCAATATATTTATAATAGTTGCATTTACCGCATGGGTATGTTCCAGTTGCTCTATTTGAATAAAAAGCACACCTAGGATAGCATAGCTGCTTTTTGAGGGACTTAATGTTCCTAAATAAAAACTTATGCTCAGCATCTATCAGTTCACAAATATCCCTATCTGTGGTAAGAACACCTCAATGCCTCCTCACTATATCCATATAGGAAGAAGCATTGTCTGAATAGTATAAAGGAACCTTAAGTTTCATGCTAGATGGCTTTCTGTAGGCCTGTTCACCTCTATAGTTGTGTTTAGAAAAATAAGGCTTGGCTACCGTTACCCTCAATCCTGTCACCTCATTGACATTAATTATATCCTTTCTCTGTCAGTTCTTGACTAAATACCTTGACCTGTTGCTGAAAATCTTCTTCACTTACATTAAGTCTTGAGCCTCTGAACACCTGATTATGATTCACATTCCTAAAAATGTATGATTCTAAAATAGTCCCTATCTGACTAAGGTTTCACAAATATCCTATGGGAATAGTTTTAACTGACACTATTATACAGGAACTTAATGTTTTTTTTGACAATTGTGGTATTAAATTCATGAAACTGTTAATCAAATTAAATGATGAAAAGGTAGATTGATGCATGAAGTGGAAGAAGTCAATGATGTGATTCGAAATGACTTGTTATTTCAACAATGGGAAAATGTATATGTAAAGCAGTTCAGCAATGCTGAAAACTCTATCAAAAAAGTCTATGCCCATAAGAGTAAGAAACTTCTTCGGGACAGAGATCAGTATAACAATGGTAGAGCTTATTTATGGGACAGAAACAGGGAGTCTTCACATGGAATTAGTTATGCCAAGGCTGATGGTTTTGATAACAATATTACATCTGATAGGGAAGACAATTCTCATTTTTCTAGCAAGAGATTACAGGGGGAAACAGAAGGACTGGAATTGGGGAAGGAATTGGAGGAAACGGGGTCAATTAAATGATCAACAAAATCAAATACAATTCGTAGGGCAATTCAAAGGACAGCACCAATACAACGAGGACATGAGGGACATTGTTTGGAGGGAAGGAAAAAGGTAGAGAATTATAGTTGCAGCGCAGCTAGTTATAGGGATGAGATTAGTACAGCAGATGGTGTTACATTTACATACAAAAATTTCAATATTTACAACTACACAGACCTTGTGTTAAACACCTCGCATTTTGACCTGTTGTCCAAAGGGATGAAATACATCCCTACTACCAAATTTAATCTAGTTGACACCATTTGCGAAACTAAGAAATATATTAGGAAGCTCAATTTGGCAATTATGTTTCAAGGTACACATAGTCCAGTAACAACAACTAATACCAACCTTGCATTACAAGGTTTGAGGAAGAAGAGTACTTTCATGCCTCCAATGCACTCTAATATTTCAATTTATGACAAAGTAGTTACGCAACAGATTTATCAGCTGCAAAATCAGATTTGTAGGTCTAGAACGAAACCTTGTTCCAATTTGTCTAAGCATGAATATAAGGTGCTTCAGGAACTTAGAAAAGATAGTAGTATTAGGGTTATGAAACCCGATAAAGGGGGAGGCATAGAAATTTATGACAGTATGACCTACTCTTCTAAAATACATGACTTGTTACATTAATCAGGGAACTATCAGACAGTCTCACTCAATGAGATCAACATTGGTTGCAAAAGGATTGACATGTGTATCAAAGAGTTTCTTATAGATAATAGGATTACGGAAGCTACTTATAAATTTACTAAAGTTGAATATCCAACTCTGGCATCTATAGCTGGAATTCATAAAATTCATAAAGGAATAGAGGACCCCCCCCCCCTTTAGACCTATAATATCTGGTAGTAGATCGAAAACCTTCCCCTTAGGTTCTGTCATTGATGTTTCCCTCAAACATATTTATGAAAAAATATCTTACCCTGCTAAGGATTCATGGGACTTTTTAAAAAACTATCCCATTTATTTATGTAAAGATGAGTTAATGTTTGTATCGACAGATGTCATTGACCTCTTTTCTAGCATACCCAAAGCTGAGGACTGGATGCATTTGCTAACAGCATTAGAAAATATGGTGACATTGAATGGGACACAAATTGTCTCTTGATAGATATGATGTTTTTGGTCCTAGATTACAATTTTATTTTTTATGAAGGAGAATTTTTTAGACAAACCAGGGGCATAGCTATGGGAGCAGTCTGTGCTCCCATATACTCAAACCTGGTTATTTTAGATTAGGAAGAGACCCAGGTATTTACTAGTGTATACATGAAAAATATCAAATATTATGCTAGGTACCTGGACGACATCTATATCTTATGGGATTGTGGTGAAACAGCCTTAGAACTATTCTTGAATTACATCAATCACAGTAGTAATTATCTTAAATTTACATATTCTAAGAATTACTGTGGTGTCCCTTATCTTGACACTCTTGTTTCTAAATGTGAGAATGTATTTAAATCCAGAATATATCGGAAAAATACATTTTCAAACAGTTATCTAGAAATTTCTAGTAACCATCCTAAAAAAACAATTTCTTAATATATACAAAGGACAACTCATTTGTGCAATTAGGATGACATCTGAACACCTGCAGATGTTAGAGGAGGTATCTTATATTACATGCCTATTTACGGAAAGAGGTTATGACAGTGGTTTGATGTCAAAAATCAGTAAATACGTTACTAGTGAATGGGGTGGTAAGTATAAACCCCTATTAGGTTATAATTCTAAATATAATAATATGATGTCTAACAATATTATTAATAACAATAGTGACAGACTGACTTTTAAACATGACATCATAACATAAAATGACACCACTTTCAGGAGAGCATTTATCTTAGAGTATGGCCCATTCCTAGGTAAAATTATGAATATATTTAAAAACAATTGGAATATCATTCTAGCAGATCATGATATTGCCTCAGTGTTGGGCAGTGGCCCCCAGTTTGTTAACAAAGTGGGAAGAAATATTAAGAACTATTTAGAGAGAGGATATTGGTGTAGAGCTGACAATAACAAACACACAACAAGATGTGGTGCGTGTAAACAATGTAGCTCTATATATGAGGTTGAAAAGATTATTTTAGAGAATGTTACCCACACAGAAATTAGGCCTAAGTATGGAAATTGCCAAACTAAAATGGTTATATATATTGCTAAATGTATGGCTTGTTCGGGATATTACATAGGTAAAACAGAAAGAAAATTAAATAAACGTATTTATTCGCATCTTTACAGTATTAAAACTAAGGATGGCAAGAATGCCTTATATAGACATATCAACAAGTGTGGTGAAGGACATTTCTTCAAATTTGCAATATTGGACAGTGTTGTTATAGATCCTAAGGGGGGTAATTTTTTAGGGACTATTGTCTTACAAGGAATTATTTTGGCAAATATTTACTGACACCTCTACCCCACCTGGACTTAATGATTTTTCTGTCTATTAAACCCTTGTTAGCATTGACTTGATATTATCTAGTTAGTAGAATTTAAAAAAAAAATTGAGATATTTTATTTATTATTATTGGCAATTATGACATTTTTAAGACTTTACAGATTATTATTGGTTTAGTTTTGTTTAAACATAGACTTAGACCTGTTTTATTGTATCACTTTAAGTGACCATTTTCCTGTTGCTTTTTTTGGCGCCAAAAAAATTATTTGAAGTTGTGTCAGTTCGCTTTTTGTGGTTCTGATGAAGCTTACTGTGATGTAAGTGAAAGCACTTAACTTTGATGTTAATTAAACAGAGTTTTTATTGCAAGTTGGCTGCCTAGCGTTCTGCAAAGATTTTTCAAGGATTTTTACCATAGCTGGTTGGTGAACAGGTTCCCAAGATACTGAAGGAACTGGCATTCTTTGATTTCTGTTCATTGCTTATATTGTTTCATTGAATGGCACATTAATTATATCCTCTGTCTGTCAGTTATTGGCTAAATACCGTGACCTGCTGCTGAAAATCTTCTTCACTTACATTAACTCTTGAGGCTCTGAACACCTGATTATGATTCCCATTCCTAAAAATGTATGAAAGATGCATACTATCGTAAGAAAGCAGGTGACTGACATAGCAGGGTTTCCTATAGAGCTTAGTATTTATACTACCAATGCCATCACTACTACACACATATCCAAAAAATTAATACTTGATTTGGAGCATGTAGAGGTGAATCTCTAAAAAGTGGTACTTGTGAAAATAGTTGAAGGCTGCCAGCCTAGCCAGATAGAATTCTGTAGATAATTCTGTCATTTGTAAATATTAATGTAAGCCACATGCTTGTTTTCTTTGCTAAATGTTGAACTTCATAAATGTAACCACATTGCACTCTGCTGGAGGAAAGCTGATAAGTCAAGCATGGTATAATTCTTTCATCTAAAACCTGTAGCCGAGATGTCTGGATGAAGGAATTCTGGGTATTGTTTTGAGACCAGAGTTAATTGCTAGAATTTACATGTATAATTTATTTTATTGCTCTGGCTTCCTGAACAGCTACAATATCAAAAGGCTATTAACTTCTGAGTTTCTGTAAGCCTGGGAACCAGAAAGAAATGATGTAATCTGAAATGAATCAGTGGTGCTCTGTTATCAGTTTAAGGATAGAAAGAATGAGGGCATTTAGCATTTGTCTTGAGAACATCCAACTCACCAGCACTCTGCCTGTGTTCTATGTGTGTTTATTTTAGAACTGTGTTTTCTCTTAGATATAGCCAGAAACTAGGAAGATTAGATTATTTTTTCTGTATTGATGTCAGAACGTATCTACTGTATCTACTTAAGTATTTCTCTGTGATCCCTGAACTCTTGACTAGCACTATGCAGTAAGAAATATTGTCTTGTGTTTTTATTTATTATTACATATTTTTAAACCTTTTAACTGTATTTATTTTGTGTAGAGATAATTTAAGCTGTAGAGTACATTGCAATAAACCTTGGCTGTTCAGTTGCACTTACCATTTGGATAATAATATTGCACAGTATAATTGTACACCCCTTTAAAGGGCCTTTTAGTAGCTGATAAATATTAGTGAGTGGTGGCAAGTGGTACTACAGTATAGTCTGGGTAAAAGGGGCACAGGCTGGAGAAGCTGTGCCAGCCTTCCCCCAGGCATGTCTGTGTGGTTGTACATATCTCATATCTCAAAGTGTGTATATGTCAGCTACTTGGGCAGGACACAAAGCACTGGTCGGTCAAAGAGGGTGCTGGAGGTTTTAGCTTGCCCACTAGGCTGAGATCTGGACCCTATAGCTGTGCCAGAGGGGAGTCTTCTTGGGGAGCTGTTGAGAAAGGGAGAAACCAGCCCCAGACTGACTGCAATCTCTGTGTGCTCTTAAGGGAAATTGTACTTTACTGTGTGTGTATTTATTATCCTTTCCCTATATGGACGCCACTCACTGGTATTAGTGGTGAGGATTGAGGCTCCTGGATTGCTGGGCCAATGCATGGGCACCGCACTTGTATTGATGTATCTTTCAAAATCTTTAAACTGTTTTTCAGTGCTTCACCATACAACAAACAAGTCATCCATGACTTGTCTGTTCTTATGGGGAGGCACTGAAGAACAGTTTAAAGATTTTGAAAGTTACATCAATGCAATTACCATTTTTAGAGATTCAGATCTACATGCTCCAAATCAAGTATTCATTTTTTGGATGTTAATTTTTTGGATGTGTGTGCAGAAGCTGATGGCACTGGTAGCATATATACTAAGCTCTATAGGTAACCTTGCCATTTCAATCACCTGAGTTCTTATGTTAGTATGCATCCTTCATACATTTTTATGAATGTGATGTATAATCAGGTGTTTAGAGCCTCAAGACTTAATGTACATGAAGAAGATTTTCAGCAGCATGTCAAGGTATTTAGTCAAGAACTGACAGAGAGGATATAATGATGCAGATGTCCTAATTAATGTTAATGAGGTGACAGGACTGAGGGGAATCATAGCCAACCTTTATTTTTCTAAACACAACTATAGAGGAGAACAGATCTCCAGAAAGCCATCTAGCATGAAACTTAAGGTTTCCTTATACTATTTAGATAATGCTTCTTCCTATATGGATATAGTGAGGAGGCACTGGGGTGTTCTTACCACAGATAGGGATATTTGTGAACTGATAGATGCTGAGCCTAAGTTTTTATTAAGGAATATGAAGTCCATCAAAAGGCAGCTATGCTATCCTAGGAGTACTTTTTATTCATACAGAGCAGCTGGAACATACCCATGTGGTAAATGCAACTATTGTAAATATATTCATAACACAGCTAGCTTTGAACATCCACATCAGAATAGAGTGTTTCATTTTCAGGTGCAAGCCACATGTGATAGCCAACATATAGTTTACTTAGCCTATTGCCTTAAATGTAAAAAAATCTATATAGGCAAAACAGACAGACCTTTCAAAGAAACGATATGAGAGCATGTTTATTATATTAGTAGGGGAAATAAAAGCAGTGTTTTGGCTGAGCATGTCATCAGTACCAACTCTGAACATACCTTTAAGTTTATAGTCATAGGTAGAATTTTTGAGAATGTCGGGGGGGGATATATGTAATATGACTGAGCAGTTAGAGGCCAGATGGATTATTAGACTTATGGGAGATTCAGGGCATGGTTTAAATGAATATGTGCCACTTAAACCTAAGCTAAGATCCAGACCCTTGTTTAGTTAGTATTTTTCTTTCCTAGCTTTCTCACCAATGAAGTGTGCTTATTTATATATATTCTTTACACATTTTTATATATACAGTTTTATAGATGTATAAGTGTTATATTTCAAGGTTCCATTTAAAAGATTGTTTTTTATCTATCTATCTATCTATCTATCTATCTATCTATCTATCTATCTATCTATCTATCTATCTATATATCTATCTATCTATCTATCTATATATATGTGTGTGTGTATGTGTGTGTGTGTGTGTGTATGTGTGTGTGTGTTTTCCCAAAATGTTTTATTTTTTCATTATAAGCATACACAAATATACATATAACAAATACAATAAAACAATAACAAAACTATTTACAATATTTACATTCATCCATGATAAACAATCATTTTATCCTTGAGAAGTTATCAGTATTTGTTCAAAAGGTTTTCCAGTTTTTGCCATGCTATTTTTTATGAGTTCTATAACAAATGGTTTGCAGTTCTTATTTACAAACAACTTTTGCCAAATTAATGTTCTTCTTTCGTTTTTTCCCGGTTAGGGGTCACCACAGCGGAACTCCAGTCCGCTAATGATTGGCAGTAGATTTTTTACGGGTGCTGAGGTGCCAGCTCGATGCCCAACCTTCAGCAAAGGCACGCCCATTTTACACATGTCTTTTGAACACCACTCGACTGCAGGGAGGACATGCAGACTCCACACAGAAGGCGCTCCAGCCGAGAATAGAACGGGAGAACCTCTTGCTGTGAGGCAACAACACTACCGCTGCACCAACATTTGCAAAATGAATAAATTCTTTAATAATCAAATCTTGTTTACTTTTCCAGTTCAAAGTAATAACTTTTCTGGCAATTGCAAGAATTGACCAGAGTGACTGAATCTGAGATTTAGGTGTTACATTAGGTATAGGAACATTGAATAGGGTTAGTGAGTTAGAAATATGACGGTTACCAGACCATAAAGCCTTTACAAAATATTTAAAGTCTTTCCAGTATTGAACAACATTTCTACATTTAATGAACATGTGAAAACAGTTGGCCTCTAGTAATTCATCACATTTCCAACATTTACATTCACTGTTTTTAAGTAAAATATTTATTTTATTTGGAGTATAGAAACTCCTATTCATAAATTCCCATGTATACAATCTCCAATATGATGAAAAAGATGTACCATACGTATATTTCAATAGCAGTTTTTTGGATTCATCAGATATTTGTTCTCCAGTAATCTTTACATAGTAATTCCAAACATCTGAGTCAAACGTTAGAGTATCTTCTCTTAGTACCTTATAGATAGGTGAGACTTCATTTTTGATCATCTGTCTTTTCAAGACACCTAATAAAAAGCTGGATCAAACTAGGTATAGATTCAGTCTCTAGGCTGATTGATACTCCCATTTTGTTTTCTTTTAACTGCCGTAATGAGTGTATAAACAACCAACTGTCTTGACTATTATCAAAACTACTTAGAAGAGAGTTTAGTGGTTTAATACTCTTCTTTTCAATAAACTGATGCCAGAATATCAAGTTATTTTCCTTTAATTTTTTCCATCGCATTGATGTTGAAAGAATCTAGGCAATCGGGGGAGTATGCTATAGGGAATATAAGAAATAGGAATTGTTTAATGTTGTAATTACAATCAATTATATTTCTGAAGTTATTAAATATTTGATTAATGCCATAAGAAAAATGATCAAACTTCTTATTAAACAAACAAAATTGTATACATTTTTCATAAGTGATTTTTACAAACAGCAGTGTATCTTTGTTTGCATTTACTTCACTCAGTAGGTCAGTGAGTTCAAGTTACGCCCTTTGATTTTAATTGTTACCCCTTAATTTGTATCATGTGACTACTTGTATTTGTTAGAGGTTGTATAAATAGGAAGCACATTTTAGTTGTATGTATTAGCATCTGATAAAGCAGGTCTTTCTGCGAAAGCGCTTATGTTTTAACATTAAAACTTCAACTGAAACTGGAAACCTTGGTGGTACTTGAGTTCTTCTGTGTTTTTATCATTGTTTGCTTTTGGACTTATTTAGAACTCAGGAACCCGTGTGGGCTTTTGACTGTTTTTGTAGCTTTCAAATCATACTGATGTGTAATGCTATCATGTAAACTTCAGCAACATCAATAGTAATTCAGTACATATCTTGCCTTTATAATAAAGGAAAGATTTTTTCAAAAATAACTTATGCCCCTAATATAGCAATATGATTTTTCCATTGGTTTCATCAAATAAAAGCCAAAAACGTTCATACATTTGCCTATAACATACCATTATAAGAAACAATAGCTCTTCCTTGTAATCATAAATTAATTTAAAAACTTTTGGTAGACAATAAAAATTCAGCAATCGAAGCTTCAAGATTTAAAAAAATCTGTTGTCATCTTGCTGGGAAAAATATTCTAAATCTTACTCCTTTAGTTAAGTTCTCCAAATACTTATTTATAGTTTCCTTATACATTGCCATATTTACCAATTCATATGTAGTGCTATCATTGTGAGGTTCTGTGCACATTTTTAATGTTGTCTAGCATTCATAACTACATTTTTTTTTGTCTTTACTAGCTGGAGGGACAGGTTCATAACCCAGAGACTGCCCATGCTATGGAATAGACTTCCCATACATGTCAAACAGAGCATCTCACTTGCTCTCTTCAAGAGAAATCTTGATGAGTGGATGGGTAATAGAAAATTCACCCCGGGGATCACTCCAGTGGCTCTACTCGACAGAGGCAGTGGGAACTAAGGTCGGGTGGCACAATGCCAGGGTAATCCTATGGGCTAGGTTTCTAAAGGCTCTGGGGCCTAGTACACACTTATGAACCTATGAACCTATTTGGGAATTAACCCCTGCATTACCAGATAGGTTGCCAACTGGCTCACTGACAGGACACATAATGTCAAAGTTGGTGACTTCACCTCTAGCAAAATACCAGTTACTAGTGGCATACCACAGGGTTCTGTGCTGAGCTCCTTACTGTTTAAAATGTATTTCTTAGAAGTTCAGGCAGACTTGGACAGCCTGTGGCTGACCAAGTTTACTGACAATTGTAAATTCGGAGCAATCATTGAGTCCCCCAATGATGTTAATATACTGCAGGCAGGGTTAACACAAACAAATGATTTGCTTCAAAGCCACAGATTAAAGCTAAATGCAAAAAATGGATTACTATTCCCTTTGGGAAAGCTGACATCCCTGCTAATTACAATATGGACAGCATCCCCATAAGTATAAACCCAATGGTAAATTATCTGGGTACTCAGGTTGATAGCAATCTGAACATTGACAATCACATATCCATAGTAGTAAGGAAATCCTTCTCAGTGACACAACTAATAAGTAAAAGCATTGCATCTGGATCTGAGGATGTTATGATTATATTATACTCAGCCCTCATCAGATCAGTAACTGAGTGCAATGCTCCCTTTGCATGTACCTCATCAGACACCTTCAACAACTGGAGAGACCACAGAGGTTTCTCACCAAGAAATTACAGGGTACATAAAACAAGGTTTACATGGAAAGACTAAAAGCCCTGTCATTGTATTCTGTCTCCTACAGATTGTTAAGGGGTGACCTGTGCCTGGCTTACAGGGCTGTCTCTGACCCAGCCCTGATGGAAATGCTACATATTCATAAATCAAACTGCATGAGGGTCACTCGCAACAGGGATATTAACCTAGCCTCTGTAATGAATAGGTAATGCTGAAGAGATAGATACATCTCCCTGAGACTGCCACTTCCCTGGAACAAGTTTCCAGTTTATGTGAAACAGAGTCCCTCCCTGACCCTTTTCAAATGCAACCTAGATAAATAGATGGGTGACTGCAAATTCACTCTTGGGGTGGTGCCCATGTCCCTCCTTTACAGAGGAATTTGGTATTAACTGCCATAGGCCTTTACCTCTGTCAACTTCACCCACCTAACCACTGACAATTGGGGCAACTCAGGATAAATATGCCTAGGCTTGTAAGGGCTCTAAGGTCATTAGCCTAGTAACTGTTTATGAACCTATGAACCCATGAGTTATATATTTGTAATCCAACTGTGATTTAAATTCATTAAAGCTTGCCTCTGTCATTTATCTAATTACAATTTACTGTTTCTCTTTTAAAACAACTAAGAGATTACCCAACTCATTATGTCATTGCTGAAAAAAGAAAAAAAAAAAAACTTTAATCAATTCATTAGTACAAAGGGATAAAAAATGCCAGGTGTCTCAACACAATCAGTATTCAAGAAACGATAAGCATTCTGCATTTCATCAAGATAAGAAAAAAAAAACAATCATCTTAGTGGACACTGGTCAAAGAAGCATGAACAAAAACCACTATCATTATTGTAGAAATAACAACTATTATTAAAATGCACGAAAATATGAAAATTCCTGTAAAGTTTAAAGCAATTGATTTTGCAGTAATACTGTTGTAGCAGAACTATAGGAACAAATGCAAGCCCTGAATTTAAAACTGATAGCTTGGTCTTGCTCAAAGGGACATCAAAGATGTTCAAAACATTGCTCGCATCATAAAGAGTCTCAAAGTTCATGTACTAAGTATAATTTGAAGGCAGTTTCATAACAGCAACTGGTGAAAAAAAAAAAAAAGAAAAAGAAACTTTTTTTAACCTTTGATTTTCTCGAGATTCAGTCACATTTTTACCTGGACTCATGTCAATTATTAGTTGTCTGCTTTTTATTTATACCATTGTGTTGATGAAAATTCATTCTTTTACCATGGAACCGATCAGCTGATTGATTCTCTCTTTTTGATTGGTCTTAGGTTGATCTTGCCATAAAAAAGCATGATTCCACACAGTTTACTGAACTCATTTTATCTCTTCTAGTAAAACTGGCATCCATTCAAATGTGAAGCAATGTGTAGCTGCTATTTAGCACGTCACTAACCACTTTTATCTTAGTCATATTAATATACAGAATCAGTTTATATGCTCTTAAAGCATGCAGTGTTAAATCTAACTTGACATATTTAAATAGTTATGTTAAAATGTATTCTAGTTTCTTGAACAAGGTATTTTTCAAAGTTTACGATCATTTTCTTCTGTATGTTAGACAGACTCTATTGTTTGTAGGTCCACATAGCACGCATTTCATGCCCATCTAAAGTTTGATAGGAAATCACTCCTCATGCCATCCTTTTCACATTTTAAAAAGGCTCCATCTGTATTTCTCACTCATTCATCTATGTGCAATTGCAAATTATTATTCTCTGCATGTAGTGCTCTAAGCCATACACCATCAAAACCAGATGAAGTTCTGAAACCCAAAACAGTAATTACAAAACTAGTGCAAACAAAATAAATATAATGCATTCACATCTGCATGCAAAAATATTTATTCCCCTGGTACCATAGCAAGCAGCTTTTTCTGAGAGTAAAAAATAAATACATTACCCCACAATAATCAGATGGAACAGAACTGACAAATTGCTATCAGTCAATCAACTAAATACAACCAATCATAATGTATTTATAATCTAAAAATTACTTTCTGGTTGGATTTATAACTGAGACCAAAATATGAATTAGTATTACATTTTAAAATGAAAACACTTTCTTTAAATTGTAACAATGCTTTTATAGTAACCCAAAGTTTTATACTCCAGTTAATCTGTTCTAACACGGTGTCTCTAAAGTAATAATTTCTTCTTGCATGATTTTCAACAAAGTACATGGCTAAAGGGCTATCAATGTTTTTGTTTTGAGTATTTCTCATATGCCCTTGTATTCTTTTCTTTAAGGTATGCTTAAATATAGAGCAAGTTACATAGGCAAGAAGCTGCATATATTACTGAATATGTCTCACAACCATAATAACCCTTTACTTCAAACATTTTGGTTCAGAAATGTATTGCTGCCTTTCTGCTGTACAATATACCCTACTACCAGTTATTAGCTTAGTGCCTGAAAAAGGGAAAAAGTAATTATTTAGCAGCTGCTAAAAATCTGTCTTTACCACATTCATTCAAAAAGAAATTTGCTTAGTGTGTCAAACAGTTCAACCTTTTGAATGTATAAGTAACCACATTTTGGGATAAAGTAAAAATGTGTCAACAGCAGTTTTAAAGATATCTTGGCAATAACCTATCTTATTTGTTTTGTAAGATTACTAACTTAGATTTCATCTAGTTTTTGTTATGTTTGCTAGTGGTATCTTCTGGATGAGTGCTGCAATGTTTTTAACAAATGCAAAAGCAACTAAGCAACTTTCTCACATAGAGAAAAACAAAGAAATTAGAGTATGTTACAGCAAACTGATAAAATATAAATGCTTACATCATCAGTCTTATCATCAAAGTCTCACTCATGAGCAGCATTTCCTTATTTCTGTTGCAGAGGATGTGTTACATTTTATTATAAATCATAACAGCATATCTGAATAATTGTTACACAGAGAAAGCATACTAATGCCACATACAGGTTTGAATTGTACTTCCCTAATGTGAAACTAAACATCATTCTCACTTAAGAAGTGAAATAAGTAGTGTTTTCACACAGAGTTTGTCTCTGATGCATTCTTTATGTTCTTCCCATTACCATCAATAATGCAATCAAAGGAAATGTGCTATGATGTCAGCCACCTGGGGCTGTTTATGGAGCTCTGCTCTAAATCACTGCTTGATGTATACCCAGATTTATATACCATTGTACTTTGAAGTTATTCATTAAATCTGTATGAATGATAAATGGACTATTTATGGGGGTTGAAATGATACTCCATTATTGATATGTTAGAAGGAGCAGAGTTCTCCAATTCTTCAAAAATGAGCACTTTTTGAAAATGATGCTTTTCTCTACATTTGGAGGTGAGTGAAAAAAATGTACTTTATTTTTCTGAGCAGAGAAAATTGTTTGCCTTTGCTCTGAGTAATGGTGACTTTAGATGTTATTCTATTAAGTTACCAGGTTTACAGTTTGTTACATAAGGTACAAGGGTTTGACCCTGTATAAAATCTTGAAAAAAAAATCTAAAACATTTAAAGCTGGTGTTATAATACTCAAATGCATGTTTAGCACTTTCTGCTTGTGATTTGTTATGTTTTATAATCATCTTATTTGTTGACTGCTGGATAACAAACAGGCTCACTGATGAGATAATCCAATCAGTGAGAGTGATGGGTTCCTCCTCTCACCATTAAAATGTTACTATCAGTGTTCCTCAGGGCTCTGTCTTGGGTGACCCCCTCTTATGCAGCTACTTCTCCAAGGGTATACCAAATGTTGAGGGTATGTGGCTAACTTTGTTTGCTGATGATTGCAAACAAAGTGCAGTTATCAAATCCTCTTTGTATACCCACATTCAATGAAAGATCCTGCATCTCACCTTGATCTAGTCTATCAATCACTGGCTCATCTAAAATGGAAAAAAAAATTCTAGTAGAGTGATCATTGGTAATGCCATTTTCCCATCTTTACACCATATTTCAGATATCCCTCATAAAACAGACACTGTATGATTTATTTTATTTTAGATTAATTTACTTATTATTTAACAGGAAAGTTGAACTGTACATAATACCTATTTTTCAGTAGAGGCCTGGGAAAAAACACTCTATAGTTACAATAAAATGAAGTTAATACAGTAATAACAACATAGTTACAATGATAAAACAGACAGAAATCATGCCATAGCTATATATTTTTTAAAACACCTTTATTGAATTATTACTTGTGACATAGGCACATTTACATGATATAAAAGTAATCAAACTGTATTAACAAGTAAAAATTAACAAACATGCTTCACATATAATTTTGAGTAATACATGCACCATTAACAATCTGGATGAAAAGAAATTCATGAAACATGCAAAAGCAGCTATAACAAAATATTACTATAAAGTCCAAAAACAATGATTCATACCTTTAGCAACACAGCAGACACTGGGACATACATAAAACAGGGAAGTTTTATTGGTTTCCTTTTGAAGGGAAATCTGGGAAAGTTTGTAGTAATTAGGCATTTTTGTAGTTGTGGTGCAATGAGCAGTGATATTAAAGATGAATGCAATAGGAGAGAAAGAGTTCATTACATGTTAGTGCGTTTATTATTTCAAGGTGGAACTTAAGTTGAATAATGGTAGTGTGAAAGTTGTATGTAATGGAAGACAGAGACTATAACCGAGGCAGAAGGACTGAGGGGAAAACAAGGTGATCAGAGATCTCAACACCTACGATGTGAATGAGCTATCGTATGACCACTATATCTCAGTTGTAGGTAGTCCTTCTATCATGCCCAGCTTTTCTACCAAGGTGTATTTTCTAAAGAAGTCCTACTCTTCATATACACCTACCTTAACAGACACAACCTGAAATTCAGTGTCTACACTGGGATGTAACTATCTAGACTCCAAAATCAGCTTGAAAGACCTGAATGATTTTTGACTAAGAAGATCTCATGTTTTGATTTTATTTATTTAATTGATTTGACATTTGTTAACCGGGATAGTCCGACTGAGCAAAAGCCCTTTTTTAGCAGAGGGCTGGGGAGAAAAGTTCCACTGTAAAACAAGTTATTACATCACAATGCCTACTAAGATACAATAGTAAAATACATTAACACTATGTACAGACATTACAGATATAACACATTATTACACACATCACAATGGCTAGTAAAATACCATTGTCATTGTAAGATACATAGATAATATCAGCTATCCTGATAAACCAAATACTATCTGCCTATACTCTGTTTCATACAAAATCCTGAATGATGACCTGGTGACCTTTGTTTGGCTTACTGCTTACAGGCCTATGACATACTGTGGGCCTTTTGCCCTTCTATACCATCAGAAAACTATGTATCGACCCACCATGTAATACCTTCTCATATGCATCAATCTTAATTGCAAAGTTAACACCTGCAGTATGACAGGTTCCTAACTCAATGCAATCCATTCTTACATTATTTGCATTATTAAACAAATCAAATCTTTATCCATCTTTAAAAACAGTCTAGATTAGTGGATGGTAACCTGTAAACCTTTGCCCTGGGGTCTGCTGTAATGATCGTCTAGCCAGGGATGACTGGTAATCATAGTTTGTACATTCCAGTTGTTGTTAACCTTCTGGATAGCTCCTAGGCCATAAACTGAACACTCATCCATGAGCTTATGTATGCATGAACTGTGTTTTACCACCAGATTTCATCTTAAGACCTATAGCACAAGGCTACAGCTACATACCCCTGGGGATGTCTAACTACTTAAAAAGATCATGCCAGGTAAATTCTGTCATTGAAATTCTCTATCCATGCAGCAAAGAGCCTTGCAACGAATGTCCATGAACATTACCTGATGTTTCCTGTTTGTTTATGTGTGTATTTGAAGAGATTAATTATAATTATACTTTATGGAATGCCTACTGTTTTGTCCAGCATAATGTAGCATCACATAAGTCACATAAGACAAGTTTGATGAAAAGACAATTAGTTAGTGACTGTTTTTTACATATAGCGAACAATAATACTACATAATTTCACTCTTCCAATTTATCAGGTATTATATTTATAAAGTATTAAGCACTTTTTACTTATTTATACTGCATAATACAGAATTCCTATTTTCAAGAATACCTGCTAATTCATGATGACACAGTGACCCCTTACTTTATGCCTTGCCAAGGTTTCATATAGAGACGAAAAAATAACAATTCTAATGCTATATTGTAGAGAAAATCCAGTGATTGGTGATGCTCAGACCCACTATCCTGTACTACTACTGTAAAATGCAGCAAACAAACCAAAACAATCCTCAAAAATTCTGGGCAAGTATCAATAGACTCCTCTATCCAGGTCACTCCAGAACACCAACCCCAACAGGTGCAACACATGAGACTCCTATCCAAACTGCCAATGCTTTCAATTCCTTCTTCACAGAGGCAATCCAATCTCTAGCCAGTCAACTAGCTCCTGATAGAGCCAGTCTTCTTAAATCTTCTCCGAGCTCTCTTCCTATCTTCCAATTTCAACCCACCTCTTCAAATTATATCTATAAACTCATTCTAAAACTTAAGCCTTGTACTCCTTCTGCTGACCAGATCCCAGCCG
Organism: Protopterus annectens; assembly: GCF_019279795.1. Classification (NCBI taxonomy): domain Eukaryota; kingdom Metazoa; phylum Chordata; order Ceratodontiformes; family Protopteridae; genus Protopterus; species Protopterus annectens. The sequence continues at coordinate 589,023,886 of NC_056732.1, forward strand.
AATACCTGCAAAAAGCAGCTAAAGAAGTAGCCTACCCGATATCCATCCTGATTAATAGAACTACTAACGAGGGAAGCATCCCTAAGATCTGGAAAATCTCACATATTATCCCCTTTCACAAAGGTGGCAACTCAAATGAATACTCTAATTATTGACCTATAGCCCTACTATCCCCCTTAGCAAAAATAATGGAAAAATGTATTCACCATCAGCTTCTAAACCATTTTATTCAACACAACATACTTGCTGAAAGCCAACACGGCTTTAGGCCATTCCATAGTACTACTACTGCCCTCTTATCTTTTACTGATACCATAAACAAAAACCATAATAAAATTATTCTCTCCTCCTCTCTATTTATTGATCTCTCAAAAGCATTTGATATGGTAAACCACTCTCTACTTATAAATATTCTGAAATCACTCTCTCTTGATACTTTGGCTGTACACTGGTTTACTTCTTACCTCAGCAATGGGCAACAGGCTGTGCTCTGGGAGAATAAACTATCATCCCACCTTCCAGTCTCACTCGGTGTCCTGCAGGGCTCCATCCTAGGCCCTCTCTTATTCTCAATATTTATCAATGATCTCTACCTAGCTATTCCTCAGGCAACATGCATACAATATGCAGATGATTCAACTTTAATCTGTGCAGCTGAATCTTCATCTGAACTACAATCCCTAACTCAGAAAATATTTAACATAGTTGAGACTTGGTTCACAAAACGTTGCCTCCTCTTGAATCCCAAAAAAACAAAGCTCCTTCTCTTTACACCCACCCGTAAATCCATGCCTTTAGATTTCTCTGTCATTTCTAACAATGGCACCCTCATATCCCCTGATTTTACCACCAAGCTCCTAGGAATAACCATAGACAATCACCTCAGCTTTCATAACCATATCAATAACACCATAAAAACAGTCAACAGAAAAATGGGCTCCCTATACAGGATCAAATATTTTCTCACTCCAACAGCCAGAACTACTATTGTCCACTCTCATCTAATCTCAACACTCCTCTATGCCTCACCAATTTACACCAACATATCCAAGAAGAATCTTCTTAAACTCACTTCATCTTACAACAACATTGCCAGATTTGCTATTGGTAATTGCTTTAGAACTCATCACTGCCAGAATCTAAAACAACTAGGATGGCTTGAACTGCAAAATCAGCTTTATTTTAACCAACTAACCATTGTTCATAAGATCCTCAACCAGCCCAACAACACCCCTATACTCTCAAACCTCATTACTCCGTATAAAAATCTTAATACCTTATGCTCTGCTAACAAACCTCTACTTAGTATTAGTAAGTCTAACAACACGGCAGGAAACTCTCTTTATGCTAACACAACAGGGAAATACTGAAATCTTCTACCTAGTGATCTTATATCACTTCCTTCCCTACCCCACTTCAAACAAAAAATCAAAATATACCTTAGAACACACTGGCTATGCCCTTGCACTAACCCTGACTAACGTACTAACTTAGCGACAAAGTTTCTCCCAACTCCTCTCTAATTACAATTTAATGCTCTTTCTGCAAACGTTAGAAGAATATCGAACCCGCTTTTGTGATGTTCCACCTCATATGGATATCTTGATCAACATATTATCAATACTCTTATGTTACCGTTCTCAGGAAATTGTAAACTTTAAGATTAATCTACCTCATGAGAATATCTTGTCCCATATTTTTGTAAATATTTGTCTTGTAAAACTGTAAAATGTTTGTATCTACTGCTATGTTAACTTGATTGTAACCTTACAAACACTGTTTTTGTATTTTAACCTTATACATTTTGTCATAATGTATCTTTCTTTGGAGCTTTTCTCCCCGGGCCTCCACTGAAAATGGACATATATCCAGTTGGACTAGCCTGGTCAACAAATGTAAAATGAATAAATAAATAAATAAATTAGGCCTGTGTCTGCACACATCAGTATAGAGTATATGGCTTTTTTCCAAGAAAAATCCTAATTGCTGAACAGAAAACTGTGCCAACTGAGTTGTTTAAATAATTGCTGAGACCATTATATTTTTGTTTTATTGTGTTTCGTCACAATGAAAGACTGGTGGATTTGTCTTTTGATTTAAAAAGGTCCTGCAGCAAATTGATAAAGTGTGATAGCTCTATAATGCTGCACTATTCCCCTTGGTTTCTGTCCCTCACTGAAATTAACTAGAATGGACATATTAGTGCAATCAGGAGATACACTGCATGGCACTATGTTATACTTCCAAGAAAAAGACAATTTCCTTATATATAACATTAGATAGGGAACTGATTCATAGTTATTTAGCATGACATTTAAAGTTGACAGAATTCTTTGTAATTGTGTACTTGATATTTATGCCATATTTTTTTTGCTCCCTGCTGGTTCTTGCCCAGTGGCTCTTGTGCTTGCACCCAGTTGAAACATTTGTTCCTGAGGGTGGGATGGCCCAGTTGTTCCTGCTCAGGAATTCCCTAGTGGCAGTCCTGTAGTAGGGTGCAAATCATCTCACTGGTCTTTTCGCATGACCTACATTCTCCCACAGGAGAGTCTTCTCCTCCCCTTGACAGTTCTTCTGAGCTCTGTTATTGTTGTCTCCTGGTGGGAATGTTTCTCCATGCACTGACTTCCTCTTGGCTTATGAGTGTTAATACAGCCAAACAGTGTTGGCTCAGTAAACTTGGACCATCAGAATGCAACACCTAGTGCTTCCCTAGGTGTCACCAATATGGAGGGCTTTAACCGCCTTCCCCCATGATGTGTTAGCAAATAGTAGCCACTCACTGCAATATGCCAGAGATACCTCCTACAGGCACCCAAATCACTAGTGGAACTTGTGCAGCCTACGACAATCAAGGCTTTTTCCCTGTAAAACATGGAGCTGGCATTGTCATGTCATTGTTTAAAATTTAGAGGAACATAAGGTCTGTCTTCTGATTGTCAAATTCTTATTTCAGTGAGCTAGGTCTGTGCTAGCATAAGTCAAATCTGTAACAAATGCCATCCTTGGGATTGTATCTTATTACTACTCATAGAAAAAAGTTGTCAACAGGGTGGTCTTTATTAACTGAGCAGACACTTTGAAGACAATGACGATGAAACATTGGGCTTTTTATTGCTGTTTGTACACTTCCTTTCAGACCTGTCTGTGCTAGGTATGAAATGAACAGGAACCTCTTCACTAAAGTCCAGGCTTTTGGATATCTACTGATATTCAGATTCATGTCACAAAGAAAACACATACACACACACACACACACACACACACACACACACACACACACACACACACACACACACACACACACACACAATTCTTTAAATAAGGATAGCTGACCTCTGGCTGTATAATCTACACTCCCTATATGGCTGCACATTCAGTATATCGACTACAATACAGAATTTTCCTGATTAACTGAACATGACTATAAGGAGTATGTGCATTATTGCATTTCTGTGTATGTCCTTTCAATAAGGGCCTGCACTGACGTTTGCACCTTCCTGTGCATGGCATCAATTTAGAGTAGATGTCTTATTGGCGACTGTGTCAATGTTTACCTGTCCAGAGTTTTCCATTTCTTTTCATTTCTAGGTTTCTAGGTTTGTGTCTTCTGGTTGCTGCTAACTTTCAGTCTCCTGTTTCTTGAGCTCCTTATCTGTTCTGCCTGTTGTTATTTTATACCTGTGTTCTTCTCTTGCACCTAGTCTAGTCTTCCTTTAGTTCTTTGCAATTTGTCTGGACCAGCAGTTACACCAGCTTTTCTTTTGAGAAGTCGATGTCATCATAACTGCCCTTTTACTATTCTGTAGGTTATGATCGTTTGGGCTTTTTGTGTCTGAACTATGTGTGCTCCTGTTTACTCTGCTGTTTCCTTCATGCAGCCTATTTACTCTCATCAGCATGCACTGTCTGTGAGCTGTTGTGTTACTCTGTAGATAGAAAAGGCTTGTGTGTCCCCGTCTCTGAATCTTTCTTGTGTATCAACATTATACCAGGGCAGCTCAGTTATGCACAATGACCTAAGTACCAAGTCTCTGCATCCATCTAATGTATCATCATTGTACCAGTATAAATCATGCAGAATGTGTGTAAGTCATTTCAGAATAAGAGATTTGTTTTTCTTTAAATGCAGGTTGATTATTGTTATTATTTTTTATTTCTATCATTGGTTTTGTTTTCTATAACTCAAATATGAATTATACGTTCTAACCTCACAAGATTAAAAGTGGCCATCACAATTGCATAGACACTGAAATTTAATTAACTGGTCTGGAAAAGTCTGTCTAATTTATATAGTCAAAATATTAAAATATAAAACTAATGCTTCTATCTAGACTGAATTGTCCTTGTAGGCCAAACCTCAGCTTATCAAATGGTTACTTTTTGGTGAAACTAACTTGCTTTGTACATAGTAGGCATTGTGAAAAGAAACAGGGCTCAAAGATCCTGCCTTCCTCAACTAAGCAAGCTGACACATTCCAGAGCTGGCAACTGAATTTACTCTCCACTGATATGATTTATTTGCCAGGACCCTGGCCACAGCCACCTACTCAAACTGTGGTTGCCGCAGGAACAGTGGCAGGAAGCAGCACTATGCAACCACATCATGGAAGTGTATAATTTGAACCATATTGAATGCATGGGTTTTTTGTTTTTACCTCTGTCTTGCACATGAGAATTTCATCAGACAGTCTTAGAGAGACTTTGCTACCATCTGCTCTGACATAACATAAGGTGTACAATGGCAGTGTAAAGCCTTTGCCTCCAGAGCTTTCTCTGCTGTCTTCTTCTAAGAACTTTGCCTATACAAATTAGCTAAATATTGCAAATTAATTCCAGTTGACCAGTAAGAAAACATTCCAAATACTTCCTCAGCAATACCTTGCAGAAATGCCTTTCTTTTGCTACAGAGCAATTCTTTATGTCATCTTGATTTCCTACGAAGACAGACTTCCTGGCATATTTTAACATTATGCCTACCCAGTTCCTTTAACAATGAAGAGGCTGTGGCAATTTAGTAGACAGTAAGTACACCTATGCAGATACTTTCTGGAAAACAGCTCTGGCAGTCTAAGCAGCTAGTAGGTGCATCATTTTCCTCTGATAATCATTTGCATAATTAATAAATATCTCACAGTCTATACCCTGCATTTATATCTCCTTCCCTGAGTAAATGTAAGTGCTGTTTATTTCTATTTCTGACAACATCCACATGTTGGATAGGCAAACCAGTTTATTTATGTACAGAAGTTATAATCTTGTACCCAAAACAGACTTCTTGTCAGCCAATTGCTCTACAGTTACTTTTCTTTCCTTGTGCAGACTTCATTTAATTTGCTTTGTGTGCTTGAAACCATGCTCTGTATCCTTTGTAAGAGTCACTCTGAAGCCATGCTTGTTACTTCCGTGTTCCAAAAGGCAGCTTTTGCAACTGTGCATTTGGAAGGTAGAAACAACTGGATTTAAAGAGTTAGAAGCACAGATCTCTCTCATTGATTGGAAAACTGAAAATCAGTATTTTGACTGTGCAACATATGTGCATGCTTTCCTCTAACTAACCTGATGAAGCTTCCTCAGCTTGTGTTTATAGGCAGTGGTATCCACTTATCAAGTTAATGCATTGAGGAGTGTAAATTATTTTCAAAGTCTGTTGCTCAAGTACTTGTCCTGTGCATAATAGTTGATGCTGGGACATCTGTCATTGTAGTGCTTCCTGCAAATAAACACATTTCAGCTAAACACAAATGAGGCAATTCAGCTGTCTGCCACCATTGATAATGCAGGCCTCTCACTCTTAATAGGTGTGTAGCAGATTTATAGGAATCTAAATATACAAATTACTCTTTTCTTTGCTTTCCAAGTTGCATTAGACATTAGCAATAAACCAAGACCAGGTGTGAGTAATCCAGGGTTTACACAGGATTAGTCTTGTTCATCATCAGAATCAAATAAAGCCAATTGTGGATAAATCCTGCATTGCCCACATCCATTCACGGATACACAAAATAACATTATTAAAAAATAAATAAATTGCCAAATTTCTTTAAATAATGTCATTGTATGATGACACTTCAATTTCCTTCCACTTCTTGTGTCAGCCACTAATGTAGTCTGCAATAGCATGCACATCAGTGAACTGCAGGAGTGAAGACACACAAGACACCCACTTTTTGCAAGTCTCCCTATCGTAAGTCCTAGTCTTCCCCTTCTTGTTGTCTCATTACTCTAAAATACTGATAAAACAAGAAGGCAAAGATGTGGACATACCACAAGGTCTTCATGAAGCAAGCAGTTTGTCTGTTTTTTTTATTTTTTTTGTGTGCATGTGTATGTGATAACTAAACTTGTTACAGTTCATAATGTTTGATTTACAATGGACATACACAAGGCTTTGTCCTGTCTGTATGCATGTTTTAGAGTACTGATGAGTATACACTGTGTAATATCTATTGAGAAATGTACATTGCTTGCCTGTCTTCATCTTCATGAGCTTAGCAAAGCACATGATCTTGTGGACCACGGCCTACTTCAGTATGCCATAGCCAAGGCTGATGTTATGTATTATCTTCTACATGACCTACACTTGACTGAAGAGTCACCTTTCCTAGTGATGGTTCTTATCGTTAATGACAAGTCCTCATATTATAAAACAACCAAGTAGACCAGCAAGAGCAGACGTGGAAGTAAATAATAGTCCTTGTTTAGTACAAATGGTAATCCTTTATTGGATACAGACCGGTTTCGGCAAATGTTGCCTTCTTCAGTGTAGGACAAAAAAGGTTTTTTTTTGTCCTACACTGAAGAAGGCAACATTTGCCGAAACCAGTCTGTATCCAATAAAGGATTACCATTTGTACTAAACAAGGACTATTATTTACTTCCACGTCTGCTCTTGCTGGTCTACTTGGTTGTTTTATGGCATTGGTCTGGACCGTGCATTTCCCCCGTGCATAGAACTTGGTTGGTTAAGTCCTCATATTACTCATCACTCTTTGATTTTGTTGTTCATTATAGCTTGGTCTTCAGATCTCTTCTCCCCCCCCCCTCTCTCTCTCAGCAATTTCTGTATTGACTTCCCGTAATGAAACATATCACTTTTTTTGCTAATAATGCTTTCAGACATTTATTATAATGACTCAGTTACCACATGACTTAATTGTATTGGTAACATGGGTTAAAGACAAGCACAAAATGGCAACAAAACTACTATAATGCTGTTCAGCAGCTAAAAAGATTTAAGGATGTTTCTAACAGCTGAACTATTGCTGGCTATGCTGGTCTCAGACACCTTGGGTTATGGATTTACCCCAAAGTTTCATCTGTGACTCATTGTGCCCTGTAAAACATAATAAGATAAGTAAACCACTTGTTATTGATATAGAGATTTGGGTGTTATAATTTCCTGAAACAGGGGTTGCCATTTGTAAAGTTGTCCTAATCCAAGAACTGGAATATGGACTCCCCATAAGGGTTAAGTACCCTCTGGCCCAAATACTAAGTTGCTTCTGATAGTTTTAAATTAAATATGAATGCTGCAAGCTTTTGACATCTAAAATCGAGCACTTTCTGTCACTCTAAGTTGTAATGAGTAGTTAATACCGAAGGACAAAGCTAATCTGCTCCTCCATTGTCTTACTCCTAAACTTAGATATACTGACAGTTGTCCCCACCGAGTAAGGAAATTATTTACCAAGACTGAAAGCTACAACTTTATTTCTAATGTTAATTGCGCTGTCTTACTAATGTGACCTAGGAATATACCTTCTCATCCTTAGCTCCTATGATGTGGAATATAAAATATGACACATATTCCACTGGTTCTATGTGTGGAAAAAATGAAAACCTACAGAATATTATTTATAGCTGCAGTTCTCAAAGGCAATGCTATCACTGCAGAGCATGCCACCTCCTGCTACCTGAATGGATTTTCTTAAGCATTAGTCCAGGAATTATTAAAAAGATTTGCATGTAGAGTTACTTTCTAATACACTGTATTGTAAATGCCTTTGATTCAGGTCAGGACTGAAACAGGGAGGGACATTGTGGCTCATTCGATTTCCATAGCAATAAATAAGCAGGTAGTACCTTGGTGCAATATGGAGCATTGCTGTTTTACACTGCTTGGTTTATTGGCTCATTTCACAGCTGATATGTCTTCTTTGTGGAGTTTACACGCAGCATGGATTTTTGACGAGAACTCTGGTTTCCATCCACATCTAGAAGATGTATCAGTGGTTGAACTGCTAATCCTTCATCCTATACAAGACTTGTTCCTGGCTTTAAACCCCTTCTTAATGAGATATTATCTACCTCCCTTATGATCTTGGTAGAGGAGATATTTGATGAATGAATGAATCGATGAATGAATTAATCAAAGAACAAACTACTTTTGTCTTTGTACAGTGTTAATATTACTGTTATGGCTCTAATAATTGGATCTGTGTTAGGTTAATAAAAGAGCTGACTCTTTTTTTCTGGCCCTGCCTTTCCTCTTTCATTGCAAAGAGCATTCCATATCTATGTGACTCTTGAGATGAAATATATTGCATTCATACTTCTACTTAGAGGCAGCTATTTATCCTGTAGTCTGTTCCATTGCAAGCTGCCTTACTTTTTTGTCCTCATAACTGTCTTTTTTTGGTTTACATCATTAATACATTCTGTCATATTCTATATATAGCTTTCTTTGTTGATTTCACATATGACTCCTTTTGTTATATAAATGTGACACAATTTCATGTGGGTGTTCCCTACCCAGCCCAGCATCTGAGGACTTATGCCACACTGCTGCTATTCTACAAAAAGCTACCTTTTTTATCATTCTTCTGTCTAGTTGCATCCTTTAATATTTATTGAGTTATACCTCCATACATAATTTGGAATAAGATTGCTGCCTGTGCACCATTGTCATACTACTAATCTGCACTTCATTTAAACCTAGCTAACTGGAGTGTAGAGATGTCCTCCTTGGATCAGTTTCCTACTTAGCAGAGGCACTTCTCTTTTTGCCCATTTCAGCAAAGAGTGATAATAACTTCTATTCTGTTAAATTTACCAGGAAAAGAGAATTGTTGGGCACCTACAATGCATGCTTGAATCAGTATTCTGTGGTTTTATTTTACTTTCTCTTATCTTTATGGATACTTTAATGGAATTTATGTGACCCATTTACCTTCTTTCACCAAGTCACTCTCTTAAATGTATTTTCTGGGCCCCTCTGTAGGCATATTTATGATGTATTTAACAATATTTGCTTTTACAACAAAAGTTATTTAAACTGGTTTGAGCATAGCAATCTAAAGTGCCATGTCTTTCTGTGAGAAATGGCTCAGGTCTGAGCTCTTTCCATGTCTAATAAAGCCTTCTGCTTGAAAAAACTGCATTGTATATTCCTGTGGCACCCATTTTAGATACTACAGGTAGTGCATGGTCAGCATTTGCATAGACAAGTGATATCATGGCTTTGTAGAAATCACAAATCACTATTTTGGATTACTCATGGTGCTAAATTTCTGTTTTGGAAGATGTCGTTTTGATGCAATACGAAGAGAGAGGGGAATTATTTTCTTTCTTTCTAATTCTTCATATGAAAGTAGCTATTAATAAAAATTATCCAGCTTTTTTCTGTATTTTCAAATGATTAAAGAAGCTATTGATGGTGAGCTGCACAATGAAGTTCGGGTGTTCAAGATGTTCTGAGGGCCGGCAATACTGGGGAGAGCATATTTGTAGAATATGCTAGAAACTTTTTAGGACATTGTTGCTTATGCTAATGGAACGCATGCTGATTTTTCCATCTTCAGATGGCAGTTATGATATAAACCTAATGGAGAATGTTATCATATGGACAATGTCTGTGTCATTTATGATCATTTTGGTGAGTACCATAAATTTTGCAGGATGTCTCAAGTGTGCAAGTTTGTATGTTTTTGAGAGTTGTAAGGAGTCAGAAATTCAGAAATATAGTATGGATTTCATTATTCATTTTTGGAAATGAAATTACCATCTCTTTCAATGCTTACATAAATCACAAGAATACCTAAGAGTTTTATATACTTTCTTGGAAAGCTGATCTAACTGTGACTACTAGGCAGTATCTTACTGCAATCGAGTTTTGGAGAAAACTGCAGGCTGTGAATTCAGGAATTTAATTTATTCCTCAGTGTGGCTGTAATAATCAAGTGGCTTGAAAAGGTACATTGTGCTACATATTTTCATTTTGCTGAGAAAGTAGCTGTAAAGGTATTTAATAAGTTTGCTTTTTGAAATGAAATAAAGAAACCAAACAACATCAATAATGAATAATTCAGGAACTAGGAGCCAAGAAAAAAAATAGCATTTGTTTATTTACAAGAAGTCAAAGCTGTTAAATAACAACTCTAGATACTTATGCTTCTAAGCCAAATAAATAAGCCAGGCACTCTGTATTTCTTAGGTTCAAAGGTCATCATGGTGCAGTAGATAAATTATGTGTAGCCACTGCAGTTCCATTTACTTACTAGCACTTTCATTAATGGATTAACCGTGGTGGTGGTGCTGCGGTATCGTTGTCGCCTAACAGTAAGATGCTGTCTGGTTCGATTCTCAGCTAGAGCGTCTTCTGCGTGGAGATATGCGTGAATGGGCATACCTTCGTTGAAGGTTGTGCGTCAGGCCTGGCAAGCCAGTATGCAAAAATCAACTGCCAATCATTAGCGGACCGGAGTTCCGCTGTGGTGACCCCTAACCAGGAAAAGCCGAAAGACACAATCAAAAAAACTTTCATTAATGGATTAAGGTGCCACACCTGAGGTGAATTTATGGTTGATCATCTACTGTACTTGGTTGAGTCTGAGGAGGTTAAGAGAGCTATTTTTGTTTTAACATGCAGAAAGTACTTGAGAGTCTACCCTGATCTGTAAAGCCTCCTCCCCTTTAGACCGGCAAACCTTAACACAAAACACATTTAACACAGTTGAAAATGGGCTTTCTAATCACCGTCTGTTGTTAAAACCCAACAAAACTAAACTTCTCCTCTTAACCCCCACCAGTAGATCCACCCCATAATATCCAACAATGGTACTGCTATCTCTCCAGATGACCATACTAAGCTTTTAGGAGTGATAGTGGACAATAATCTCAAATTTAATCTGCATATCAATAAAACTATAAAAACCATTAATAAGTGTGGTGCATTATATAGAAGCAAACCTTTTCTAACTGCATTAGCTAGGACTGCAGTCGCCTGCTCACACCTACTCTCTACCCTTCTATATGCCCCCCCCCCATACTCTCCAATTTGAGCAAAACTGAACTTAGTAAGCTCTCTCACTGTTACATCCATATTGCCAGATTTGCCATAGGCTCAACATATAGGACACATCACTGTCAAAACCTCAGTCTTCTCGGGTGGTTAGAACTGCCTAGCCTACATCTATTCAATCAGCTTATGGTAGCACACAAAATTCTGTACTGTCCTGAAAATACTCCGGCCCTCAAAAATATCATAACGCCATACAGTAATTCAAGGCAACTACGATCATCCAATAAACTGTAAGTCCAAATCCACAAACCCATTAACTCAGCCAACGACTCCCTGTTTGCCAATGTCATTGGTAAAACTTGGAATCCACTTCCATCTAACCTTACCCTCAAACCTCCTTTAAGTCTCTTCAAAAAAGGCCTCAAACAGTATTTTAAAGAGCACTGGCTTTGCCCCTGTACTAACCCTGATTAATCACTACTTATTCAATGCCTTATTTAAATTAATATTGGATGCATCTCTTGCTCATAACAGCTTGCTGCAACCTGTTGTTTTTGTATATGATTACACACTGTGTATATTGTGAGTACCTACTAAAGGGCTTTGTAAATATGTTTGACTCATATTGTTTTGTTCTATCTGTGTTATCTGGAGCTTTTCTCCCCAGGCCTCCGCTGAAAATGGACATATACCCAGTCAGACTATGCCAGTCAACAAATGTAAAATAAAATAATAAATAAATAAATAAACCTCTCTTTTGTTTGCAGAGTCCATTTATATTTTGATTGGAGACATAGATTCCTTGTGTGGGTCTTAGTCTGTGATTTTTTACAGATTTTGCTAATGTGGAGGAAGTCATGCAGGGCTATGTTATTTGAAGCCTTGTAGGGCAGGTTTGGGACACCTCATAGAGTCTATATGAGATGGTTAAGAGAGACAGAGCTTTAAGATATTCTGCTTACCTCATTGAACACATATCTATGATTTTCTCAGTGAGGAAATGTGTGTTTTTTTCAAGCTGTAGCATGTGCTTGGACAGGTGCATGGAAAAGTGAGCACTATATTCTATTGTGAGCTTAATGAAGAGAAGAGCAGGGCAATAACAATCATGGACCTGGAAGACATACCTTTCCAATCATACAGGTTAGGTAGAAGCATTTTTCTAATGACAGTAGATGTATAGTGGTCAAAGGAGAGTTCATTGCCTACAAAAGCGTGCAGTTCTCTAATGACTGTTAAATTAGAGGGTAGCTGTTTATGTGGTAAATATAGGTGTGCGCATGTTTTCCAAAGGATACTGTACTACAGTTATTAACATTTTAATCTGGACAGTGGTCTTGGCACCATTGGTCTGTACAATTAAAGCTCTCTTGTAGGATCTCAGAGTCCTCTAGACAGTTGATGATATCACCAAGTTTTCAATCATCTGCAGCGTTGGCTAGCTGGAGAATCTTAGCACTACCTTTGATTTCAGAAAAATAAATATCAAATAGATATTTAGGAATTAATGGACATGCTCCACCTCAAAAAATCCAAATCCACCAAAACCACTAGAGCAAGCGACTTAAACCTTAGCACGGATATAAATAGGACGTGCTGGAGGGATAGATTTATCACTCAGAGACACCCTATGCTGTGGAATAAAATCCCGGTCCATGTGAGGCAGAGCACCTCGCTGACGCTGTTCAAGAGAAATCTAGACCTGTGGATGGGAGATCGTAGGTTTACCCCGGGAATCATCTCTGGGTCACTGCTGGACAGAGGCACAACAAACTAATGGGCACAGTATTTTTTCATATAAGGGGTGGCGTAAGCCACAATAATTTGGGCTAGGCTTATAAATGCCTTAGGGCAGATAGCCTAGTATAAACCTATGAACCTATGAACCTATGAACTGGTCTTGGTAACAAACAGTGGGGCCCTCACTAGTAATAAGTCTTTTAGAGCAGAGTATTCCCCTAATCCAAATTGATAAGGTTCAGTTTGTGAGGCAGTTAGCTATCCAGTGGGTTATATAAGGGTTTGCAGTTAGTTTGATTAGCTTGTTGATAATTCAAAAGTGTGGGATAGTATCAGAGGACTTGGCAGGGTCAAGGTGAGCAGATTGCACTGATTTGCCTTCATCCACTGTCACAATGACTTTTTCTAAAAGTCTTCTAGGTTGAGCTACCAGGATCTTCCTTTCACAAACCCAGAGAGGTTTATGTTAAGGAGTTTTAAGATAACAACATTGTTGTTTATGAGTTTGATACTGATGAATTCCATTACCTCACAAATAAAGCTACAGTTACCAAAAATAATGGAGGGGCAAATCATATCCCTTCTCCACACTAATGGCATGAAACCAGTAGAATCTGAGAATACACAGGATCAGGAGTGGGTCCAGGGGCGGCTCATGGTATCGGACTGCCGGACTGAAGCCCTCCCACCTTAAAAAAAGACAAGAAAAATCTGTAAAACTAAAAAAGTAAACAGAAAAAAAATCTAGACTGCAGTCCGGATAGAGAAACACAGGTTCCCAGCAGTCATTGCTACAAATGCACGCAGGAATCAGTGCGGGGATGACCGGACTGCTTTGGCTGCAGGCAGATCCAATCAGGACTGAGAGAAGTGAGCTGCTCTTGCAGGACTTTCGTTGCACGGGCTCATTCAGGAGGTAGGCGTAGCAGGTTTTGGTCGCTGGCTGGATTGCTCCGTGTCACAGGTGGATTTTGCTGCTTCAGGTCACTGGATAGTTCAGGTAGTATCAGGTGAGTGAGTTGCTTCCTGATGGGAGGTTAGGTCGTTTTGCTGCTGGTGTGGTCGGTTGGTCATTTTGCTGCTGGTGTGGTCGGTCGTTTTGCTGCTGGTGTGGTCAGTCAGTCGTTTTGGTGTGTGTGTGTGTGTGTGTGTGTGTGTGTGTGTGTGTGTGTGTGTGTGTGTGTGTAATGCCCCAGTTACTATATACTGGTGGCTAGAGAGAGCAAATTATGGTGGATAGTGACTCAGGCTTGAACCCTGTACCTTGGATGCAGGTGGCAAGGACCTGAATTCCCTATCCACCACCATTTCTAAAAAAAAACTTGCAGAGTTTTGCCTCATATTTGTTCTGTTCCTCATAAAATCTGTGGTTTCTGTATCTACATTTTTCCTTGCAAAGTCTGTAGTGTAGTGGTGCACTGGTAGCATTGTTGCCGAACAGCTACAGGTTCTCTGGTTTGATTCTTGGCTGGGGTGCCTTCTGTGTGGTGTCTGCATGTTCTCTTTACTTGCAAAGATGTGATTGGCATTTCTCTTTACTCTGCTGAAAATTGTCTTTTTTTTCAGGTCAGACTAGTTTCCTGGTTAAAAGTTTAGAAAATAGGCATTTGAATTTCAGACTTCATATTCTTCAGAAAGTACATGGTAACACAAAATTGTTTTAGCAGCTGTCTAAGTTTATAACATGGATATTTGAAATGTGTCCCTATTTTTGGGACTGCTGAAAATTGTCTTTTTTTTCAGGTCAGACTAGTTTCCTGGTTAAAAGTTTAGAAAATAGGCATTTGAATTTCAGACTTCATATTCTTCAGAAAGTACATGGTAACACAAAATTGTTTTAGCAGCTGTCTAAGTTTATAACATGGATATTTGAAATGTGTCCCTATTTTTGGGACTGTATTTCCCCATTATTGGCTTTGTCCAGGTATTTGTGCTAAGGCTGAGAGTTATCTATGGTGAGAACTGTATTCATTGAATGTTTGGGGGCTGTATTCCCTCCCCATTACTGGCTTTGTCCACATGTTTTTTGCTAAGATGTTGAGAGCTATAGTGATAACTGAATTCACTGAATGTTTGGGGGCTGTATTCCCCCCCCATTATTGGCTTTGTTCAGGTGTTTTGTGCCAAGAGGTTGACAGCTATGCTGAGAACTGAATTCCCTAAATGGTAGCCATTTAAGTTTATCTTCCTCTCTTTTACAAAACAGCTGATTTGGCATAGTGGTATGTTTCTCTGAATGTTTTGCACAGGGTCCTCTGGGTTAAAGACGTGGCAGTGAAATGTATGGTGGTAACACAGCATTTTATTCTAGCAACTTTCCAACATTATACAAGCAATGTTTAAAATGTGTCCCTGGTTGCCCCCCCCCCCAAATAAATTTTGGCTTTTTCCAGATTTCTTGTGCTGCAAAGTTCAGAGATACAACTGCGTGTCGAGTAGATTTTACAAGGAGCTGAGAGCTGCTGGGGAACAAAACTTTAGTGCTGCTTATTCTGAGTCTGCTTGTATTAATAGCACAACAGGTAGTGTACTTGCTTTTTTTGCAGAAGGCTGTGGGTTCTACTCCCACAGTAGATAGATGCATTGCTGATACTGTACTGTGTTGTAAAGTGGGTGGATGCTGCAGTCTTTTCGGCAAAGATACCTAGAGTAGTAACTATGAACCTGTTATCTGTTTGCCATAGAGTCCCTATTGCGATATTACTAGCTTATTTTTATTTTTTTTTAATGCATGCAACATAGGCAATTTATTCCTCAAGGGCAACAGGCACTTTATTTGTAGATGAATAAACAGTGACATATAAAGTTGTTTGCTAGCAGCAACCTCTTCACTGTTACAGATTTCTTTAATGTGGAATTATTTAGATGACTTTTACTACTTCAGAGATTGTGCAGATTTACTGATACTGGTGGACTGTAGAAGGTTGAGTAGACTTTTATGATGGAAATGTTCTGAATTGGGTAGTTTTGTCATTGGTGTATGCATTTTGTTTCATTGTTTGCTGGAAAAATGTTCGAAACAATAAATTTAAAATGCCGTCTAACAACTGTACTGTATTGTACAAGGAATATAATTTAGTAGAATCAGGAAGGTGTATCAAAGAGCACATGTATGTTTCATGTGCAAGGGGCCTATGATTTGAAAACAGCCCAAAGTTAATCTTTATTTGCCACTGTCAAAATGTATTTTCTTTGAATGTGGGTTTCAATGCTGTTTCATTCAATGTGCGTTTCAAGGGCAGAGAAGTTTTTAATGCTAAGCCTGTTTTCATTGTGAGACTGTGTTGCTTTGTTTAGCAGATATCTTAGTGTTTGTGCTGTAAAATGCAAAATAAAACTTTCAAATGAAATCCAGATCATCATAGAAGTAAAGCAATATGCACATTAGTGTTTATGGTAAATGGAGTGATATAGCCAAGTAATGGATCATTGGAATGGCTGCAGGGGGGAGGGCTCCATTCGACCATGATTTTGTGAAGGGGGAAGGGCGCAAACTCAAAGACAGCCCCAGCTGAACTATACCTCCCAACTGTCCAGATTTTCACAGAATGAATAGATTTTTGCTTCTTATTTTTGGTTTGTTCCTCATAATATTTGTGGTTTTCTGGAAAATCATTTAGGAATTAAGTCACTAATGACACTGAGTTTCAGACTTCATAACCTTCAGAAAAATGCATGCTGAAGTAAGACCTGTTCTATCAACTGTCTCAGTTTATACAAGAGCAATTTTTAGTACTGTTTATGTTCCCCCAATATATTTGGCCTTGTCCAGATTTATTGCATTAACAGGTTGAGAGGTACATACAAATAAATTGCTTTATAGAATTAGGCATAGCCAAACCTCTCAACTGTCCACGAATTTGGCTCAAAATGTTGCTCTTCCCCTAATAACCCCTCCGCAAAATAGCAATTTTGGAAGAAAACATGGAGCTTTACAATTTAGAAATAACTGTAATAATCAGAGTTATAGATTACTTTTATTTCAGAAATGCATGTAGATTCTTTTATTTTGTCAGCTGCTCAAGTTAGCAGTACTATTATTAAAAAATGTCCCTTCTTTGACAGGTTCCCAGCTGTATTGTGTGGCTATTTTATATTTTTACATCACATTTTTGGCCCATTTTTCATAAAATTGGGTTTTTGGCAAATTAGTGGTAAATCATTAAAGACTGAAGTTAGAAAATAATGACAGACATTTGAGTTTCAGATTTCATATCCTTCAGAAAACTCATACTAATACAAGACCTACTATTCTTTTATCTTTCTAAGTTTATAAGAGCAATATTTAAAAATTGTCCTTATTTTTGGGCCTTTGTCCCACTTCTATGTATGGCTTTGCTCTGATGGTGAGGTATGACAAATGTGTCGGGGCCATCAGACAGCCAGAGACATTTCAAACTCTGACATACTTGTTGCACCCTACTCCCCCATGTAGTGACTCTGGATGTGTCCAAGCAAGGCAAGGAGCAGTTATGCAGGGTATCCCCCCATGCAGTGTAAATGTGCAGGGTATCCCCCATCCAAGGTAGACACAAGTACTACAGTGGCTTTTCATCTGTTCTTGATTTTGCAGAATGGTCTGGTTTCTCTCATATTTTTGTACAGTTGATTTATGCTTATTACTCAAAGTGCCTGTTGCTCTGTGTTTTAAGTAGCAATGCTTTAATGACCATCAGGTAAGCTTGTCTGAGATCATAACATGCAAGTAAGCTTTAATAAGCATACTGTTAAAGAATTGCCAACATTGAAGCCTTTCTGTTGTTGCCATGCAGAGAATACTTAACTAGATAATGTATAAGCATTGGGTATTGAAATGCATATGACAGTATTTGTAATAAAGGACATGATTACATTATTTTAAGAAGCTCATTACACTAGTTGGAGACTTCCAGTGATCTCTGAGGGCTTTACCAGTAAACTAAACAGAATGCCATTCATGTGTGGTCCATAACCTGTATAGTAATCTTTTAAGCAATGTATCTTGAGCTTGTTTCTTGTTTGCTTTTCATTTTTTACTTTGATCATGTTTTCCCCATGAAACAAGTAGATAGTTGTCAGGCAGCAGGTCTTTTTTGGATAAACATTTTTACAAGTGGGGGTATCACAGAGATTGCTACTTTCAGCACGTTACTTGGTACTTTAATAAAGCTGAATATAAATTATAATGCAGTGCAAGGAGAAGCGGTTTGAGCTGAGTGCTGCATGTTTTTCTTATACTTGATTTTGACTGGCATTCCAGTAATGTATTTAAAAAGTAATTTATTTTTTCATGCCTCACAACCTTTGTTTCCATCTAGATATTAAGTAAGCTGTCAAGCAGCCAATGCATTGAAGTATTTTTATTCTTTTACACTTCATTTGTCTTGATTGGACTCTCATAATGAGGGCTTGGCACCCAGGGTAGCATATTTAATTAATGTTTAGTTTTTGTGGTTTTGAGCATAGCTCCTCCCCTTTCTAGTTGTCCGCACCCCTTCCCATTGACCCCACCCATTCGGCTATCTCCTGCAGCCCCCCTTTGATTTGAAGTCACCAGCTGCCACTGAGTGGATCAGAAAGAATGCTTCACACTGACAAGGAAACATGTTGGCACATTATCTGGACCCACGGTCATTATTATCATCATTAGCCTCCATTTTCACATTTTCTACATGGGTTCAGGGTGTTTCGTCAACTGTCACCACCTCTCTCAATTCAATGCCTGGCCTTATATAATCCATCTCTTTACTAGACATCCCCATTTTCTCTTACCTTCTTCCTGTCTCTCCCAAATCATCTTCAACAAATCATCTTCTGCCTCCCTACACATTTGCCCATACCATCATATTCTGTTCTGTATGAGGTTCTGTGCATTTGAAGCCATTTTGGTTTCTGCACTAATATCATTATCTCTTCATATGTCCCACAGTGTGCATCCTACTAAAGCATTTAATCTCCATCACTTCAAGCTTCTTCAGCTGCTCTGCCTTCAATTTCTATGTTTCTGTTTAATACAAAAGTACTGGTTGCACCACTATTTTGTACACCTAACTTTACAGCTTCTTTGGCATTCTTTTATCAGACACTACCACTTATCTGTGCCAGATGGCTAAAGCTCCTATGATTCTAGCTTTGACCTCCTCATACAGACTTTTCCTCTCCTCAGCCACCCATCTTACATATTTGAAGCTGCTCCACTGTTTTCCCTTCCATCTCAATTTCATTTTTTTCCAATTTCCCTTATTTGCTGCCATGACAACTGTCTTGTTTGAATTCAATTTTATCCCATGTATCTTCAGGTTTGCATTCCATTCTGATATCATTTTGCTGAAGCTCCTGATCAGAGTCTACTTGTAGTGACCCATTGTCTTTGTATAACAGCTTTGTTAATCTGTCTCTTCCAACCTGTTTGCTAATGTAGTCCATCACTAGTATTGACAGCAGTGGGCTCAGAAATGAATCCTGATGGACCCCCACTCACCCATGGGACCATCCTGTGAGTCTGATTGGTCTTTCTGCAAACATCAGTCAGTTGTGCTGTACTCTGATCTGAACCAAAGCTACTCATCACCCATCTTACCTTTGATGACTGCATATTCATTTATCACTCATCCTCTCCAGTATTTCTTTTCAGTGTAACAGGAATTTTTTACCCCTGTACTTACCACAGTTGTGAATATCCCCTTTGCTTTTGTACACTGACATGAGAATGCTTATTGTCCAGTCATCTGGGATACACCTTTTTCTCTATACTGCTATGAGTAATCTCAGGAGCCATTTCTTCCCTAAATCACCCAACATCTTGATCATATCTGCCTTGATCTCATGTAGGCCTGCTGTTTTCCTTGACGTCATTTCCCTTAGTGTTATTCTTACTTCTTCTAAGTTCTGTTCTTCTTCTTTCATTGTAGGTTGTGTTTTGGGAAATACAGCCTCTCTGTGGTTTTCTTCATTCCGAAGTTGCTGAAAGTACTCCTTCCGTTTACCTTTGATGTCCTGTGGATTGTTGGGAAAGCTATTGCTTGCTGGCATCTCTTATGAATGGTATCTGATGACTGTCTTCTTTATCCTTCTATTTTTCCTTGCATCCAGATAGAGTATCTTTGTGCCATCTGCTGAGTCACTTTCAAGAAGCAGGTATATTGTCTCTAATGCCTTGCCCTTTGTTATTGCAATTACTCTCTTAGCCTCTTCATTGGTCAACCAATATTTCTTCTTAGCTCGGCCCAGCTTTTCTCTCTCTCTCTTTCCTGCACTGCTTCTTTCTTTTGATACCTTATTGGACTTCTGCATTCCACCACCAGCTCTCCGTATGTATCTTATTTCCATACCTCACTCAGCCATATATATGTTCTACTGTCTTCACACATGCTGTTTTGAGATGTTGCTATTTTCACCTGTGTGGAACCAGGCAGCCCTCATATCTTGTTCTGTTTGTCTTGATATGAGCATTTGGGTCTCCAATTATCAACATAATCTCCTGTTATCCTGCTTTATCTTCTAGCCCCAGCAACAGCTACCTTGCCCTCTTTTCTTTGTCATCACATCCCTGCTGTAGAGCATAAATTGAAATTATGAATACTGGCTTGTTTTTAATCTGGAGTCTGACTGCAATGAGTTTATCACTAACTGTATTTTCAGACTCTCCCTCACCACACACCCTTTCTAGTCTGCCCTCCTCCTTAGTAGTGGCTTCTGAACATCAAGCCAAGACTGCCCTTAATTATTTATTAATTTTATTTTACATTTGTTGACCGGGAAGGTCCAACTGGATATATGTCCATTTTCAGCGGAGGCCTGGGGAGAAAACCTCCATACAGAAGACAATAAGACAGAACAGCATAATACAATGTGAAATACAATAGAGAAATACAATGCAGAGAAACTGTTACATATTTACATATTAAAACCATTCCACTATAGTATAATTCAAGATAGAGGTTATACAATATATTTGTAGGTCACTTTCCAAGTTCCCAGCCCAACATTCAAAAAGCTCATATATATTTTTGTGTCTCTTTGTACGTTACTAGACTTCACTTAATCAACAAGTTTGTACAGAGTAACCAGGTCAGCATTCAGCTGCTAGGAGACCCTAACTGGGCGAACAGTAGAAGAGTGTGGGGATTAGTTAGGGGCAGAGCAAGGGCAGAACCATCGAATAGTGAAGTATTGATTACTTTTTTTTTAAATTTGGTTGGAGCGGGTTGTAAGGTTAGTTCTCTAGGAAAAGAGTTCCAGTCTTTAATAACTGAGTTCATAAACAGAGCTTCCCCAGGTGAGTTGTTTACTTTGACGGTTAAAGCTAGCATTTTGTTAGAGGATCGAAGAGTTCTAAGGTTCTGGTAGGGGGTGGTGAGAGTGTTAAGATCGGATGTCTGTTCTGGCTGGTAGAGAATCTTGTGGGCAGTTACTAGTTGGTTAGCCAGTAGAAGGTTAGGCAGTTCAAGCCAGCCTAGTAGTTTGAGGTTAAGGCAGTGACTGGTCCTACAGGCAGAGGCAGTGGCAAATCTGGCAATATGCTTATAGCTGGTTGTGAGCTTGTTCAGGTTGGTTTTACTCAGGTTTGTGAATAAGGGGGGAGGTGTAGAGAAGTGTGGATAGTAGATGAGTGTGAGCAAGAACAGTTGTGGCTAGGGGAGTTAAGAATGGTTTGATCCTGTGCACAGAGCCAAGTGTTTTATTTACTGTTTTAATTGTGTGGTTGATATGCAAGTCAAACTTTAGGTTGCTGTCAACTATAACTCCTAGGAGTTTGGTTGAGGGGTCTGGTGAAATAATTGTGCCATTGTTAGATTTAATGGGGAAGGTTAGAGAGGAGGTCTTACGGGATGGGGAGAACAGCAGTAGTTTAGTTTTTTGGGGTCTAGTATGAGATGGCACAGGATATCTAGTCTCTTCTTTACTATCGTCATCCACTAACATGCTGCATTCTTCAGCAAAAATATGGTTTTACATCCAACTTTCACCGAATAGAACTATTCCAGGCTCTAGCCTCTTCTTTACTATCATCATCCACTAACATGCTGCATTCTTCAGCGAAAAACTGGTTTTACATCCAACGTTCACCGAATAGAACTATTCCAGGCTCTAGCCTCTTCTTTACTATCTCGTCATCCACTAACATGCTGCATTCTTCAGCAAAAACATGGTTTTACATCCAACTTTCACCGAATAGAACTATTCCAGGCTCTAGCCTCTTCTTTACTATCGTCATCCACTAACATGCTGCATTCTTCAGCGAAAACTTGGTTTTACATCCAACTTTCACCGAATAGAACTATTCCAGGCTGGGCAGCTAGATTCTGGCCAGACACTAACTTACTGACTTAGGCATGCAACAGAGGCACAAAGGCCTCTCTCACTGTTAGCACAGCCAATGAGATCAGATCTCATACACAGCCAGCTTTTACCCTGTTGCGTGGATATCTTTTACACAGCATTCAGTCTGTGATCTGTGTTCTCCTTTCTAGAGGATAGTGCACACTAAAGGTGGGTTACATAATTGTTCCCCTGACAGAATCTGTGCTACTGCCTGTAGCTCCCTGTATTTATTGGTGGTCTACATCACCATTTATTCATTTTTGGGGAGGTGGGTGAGGTATCTTTGAGAGGAAGGTGAACTACCACAGTGACACAGGGAGAACAAACAAATTTCATACAGGCATGGGCTGGCGCTCAGGCTCAAACCCTGTACCTTGTCCTTCTGAGGCAGATACTATAACCATTATCACAGCCACATCTCTTTTGCTTGCTACATAAGTCTATCAGGAGTCATAGAGCTAGTGTTTTTTGCTGAAGAGACTGACATTAGGAACAGCTTGAAATTTGTCTTTTGAGGGATGCAGATAGGATGTCATGTGGGAGGAAAGTGGGGAGATAAGAGGAGGTGTTTAAGCTAAGTTTATCTGATAGCATGTCGCTATGTCCTTAGCAGCAGAGTGTGTTGTTGTTATGTGTCAGTGTATAGCAATCCGAGGTATTCTTCCTAAGGTTTCTAACATAGTTTTAAAGGACTTATAATTATCTTTCATAAAGTTGGGAATTTTCAGTTCATACTTATCCTTGGTAGATTTGATTTTTTTTCTAGCTTCTTTGTTTAATCTTTTAAGTTCACCTTTGGAGTGTGGCATTTTGATTTTTTATTTATTTAACATTTGTTTACTGGGAAAGTCCAACTGGGACATAGCCCATTTTCAGAGCGGGCCCAGGGAGAAATGCTACAGATGCATGTCTTTGGAATGTGGGAGGAAACCAGAGTACCTGCAGGAAACCCGGGGCAGACATGTAGACTCCACACAGAAGGCATCCCAGTCAAGAATTGAACCAGATAACTTCTTGTTGTGAGGTGACAATGCTAATCTCTGTACCACTGTGCTATGCATTATTTTTTTAATATAGCTTTATGTTAGGGTTTCATTAGAGATTTCTTTCTAAACTTGGCGCTGTATTTGTGCTGGATTGTGACTGAGGTTTTGATGCAGGCACTGAGGTGAGAATACAAGTTCTCTGTAAATGCAGTGGAGTTGGATACTGTGTTCACATATGGAAGGACAGCTCTTAAAGTTCTTCAGGTCATTAGCTAATTTCAATTAGTCTGTCACAGAGAAATTTGTAAATATAGTAGGACTTATCTACTGATGGAGTAAGTAAGGGCAGAGAATAAAACAGAGTAATATTTGTGAGAACTAGGTTCAACAACTTTGAGCTCTAACAGGGAGTGCAGTATGTGGCTAAAGAATCTGCATTGAAGAAATGTATGAAACAGTGTGTAGTATTGTAGGTCTTTCATGTTTTGGTTGTCTATCTGAAATCCCCAAGAATAACAGCACTTTGTTCAATGCTGAGCGAATCAGACTTGCGTAAGTATGCCCCATGGTTGTCAGTATCATAGAAGTGGCAAATGTAGTTGGCTAGAATATGGTAAGATATTGATACTTACTAAGATGTAGGGGACACTGAGGGCACTATCTTGCTGCATAAGTCTAGATTTAGTAGAACTGTAGAGGAATACAAATACACAACCACCACTGGCACATACATAGATACATACACATATTTCAAGCATAGACATTAAAAGCCCTTCTAGCTTGCCAATATACCATAACACTTGTTCCCATAGTAAGTGTCCACTCTGTTATTAAACATATCTAAACTAGTACTTGCTTTAATGTAATTTGGTAGTCTGTTCCATGCATCAGCTACTCTGTCAGCGAACCAATTAATATACTTCTTATTCCTATTGTATCTTCTGCATAGGCTGTCTGATGATTCTCTAGTACTTTTTGATAACCCCAAACATTCCCAGAGGTAGTTGTCTCTAAATGCCCTATATACCTGAATAAGATCTCCTTTTAGATATCTGTAAGAGACACTGTACAAGTTCAGATATTTTGGTCTTTCATAATAACTTAAATTTTCAAATCCATGGATGTCCTTGGTATATTTCTGCTGTACTCTTTCAAGTTTACTCATGCTTGTTTTCTTATAGGGTTTTCATATTGTTATTCCATACTCAAATTTGGGTCTAATGTAACTAACAAACAATGACTTCATTATTTTTGATTTCCTAGACTTTATAAATCTTTTTATACAACCTATAGTTCTATAACTATCATTAACCAATCAGTTGATATGATTAGAAAAACTCATAGCTGAATCTACCCATATACCCAGGTCCTTAAATGAGTCTACAGTTTCAATCACTGTGTGCTGTATCAAACATTCACCTTTCAGTTTATGTCTCCCAAATCTCATATGCTTAGTTTTTGATGCATTTATCAGCATATTATTCTCCTGTACCCAAATGGTCAATTTAGTCAAGTTATTTTATCTGGACGACGCAGTGGTGCAGCAATAGCATTGTCACCTCACAGCAAGAGGTTCTGTGGTTTGATTCTGGGCTGGATTGCCTTCTGTGCAGAGTCTGCATATCTTCCCTGCATTCATGTGGGTTTTCTCTGGGTGCTTCGGTTTCCTCCCACATTTCAAAGGCATTCGTTTGGAGCATTTCTCCCCAGGTCTCCGCTAAAAATTGTCTCGTTCTAAGTCGAAGTTTCCTGGTAAACAAATAATAAATTAAATAAATAAAAACAAATAAATGTTGCAGACATGCCTTATCTGTAACACATGTAATCAATTTACCCAATTTCAGGTCATCTGCATATAGACAGTAGAACAGCTCAGATGTAAAAATTAGGTCTGAAAGATACAATCTAAACAGGTAAGGGTCTACAACAGAGCCCTGTGGGACACCTTGACTGTAGCCAAGGATTTCACCTGTCCAGTTGCTGTATGATACTTGCCATGTCCTATTTGTAAGCCATGCAGCTAGCCACCTTATCAAGAGTATATCAATACCTAGTTGTACTAATTAATTGATCAGTGTTTTGTGTACGACCCTGTCAAATGCTGGAGTTACATCTATATAAATTACATTAAAGCACAATTTTTCATTCATAGCTATTATTATATTGTTATAGAACATCATGTAACAGGTGGTACTAGATCTGTTTTCAACATATGCATGCTGATATATGGTTTCAAGTCCCAACCTATCCAGTTCTGACAACAACCTATTCAATATTACCTTCTCCATTATTTTTCGACAACATGAAAGTGGACTTAAGGGTCTGTATTTCTCTGGGTTTGTTCTACTCCCCTTTCCCTTGAAGATAGGTTTAATAAGCGCATGTCTTCAGTTTTAGGAATCTCCCCATATTTATATTACCCAGTGAATAATAGTTATAATGGTATCGTAAGTTCTTGTTGAAGTGTTCTCATGTCATTGTTACTAATTCTGGCTAATTCTGTCTCCTCCCTGTGCTTTATTTGGATCCAGTTTGCACAGTTCTTTTTCAATATAATCTATATTGATTCCAGTATCTGGGGTTACCTGGATGTGACTAGGACAACTTGTTACCCCTTTTGTGGATCCAAACTGTTTGCATAAGATTTTGTAAATATATCTATAATGTGTTGTGTCTGAGAATAAATTTTAGAATCTGCACACAGTTTATTAATGTATGTGTCTTACTCCTTCCACATCTTATGTATCTATAAAACAGTTTCCTATTATGCTCAACATCTTTATATAAATTTTCTTCAACTTTTTTCTTGATCTTGTTTCACACTATGCTTAATCTGTTGGTCCAGCTTGTTTATTTCAATTTTCAAAGTTGTAGTTTGACCTCTCTTCCATTTCTTATATTTTTCTCTCTCTCATCTAAACAAGTAAGGGTCTAGGACAGAGCCCTGTCAGATATCTTGTTCTTATGGAAATATATCCCGCTGATGTTGTATGCCTAGATCCTGATGTTAAACATTTTTTTTTTATTTTTTGCACTCAAGCAATTTCTCTTCAAAACTTTCCACATTCCATCTGCAGTTTCTCCACTGAGCACCTCACTCCAGTTAGTTTTACTTAGTGACTGTTTTGCTTCCATATAATCTGTAATTAACCTTCTGTGCATTGGCTTAGATTTCAGTTTGGAAGAATTATCTAGCAACAAATTAACCTTTATAACCCCATTATCACTGCACATCAATGGTGGTAAAACTTGGCTTGAAGTAACAGTTATTTCTTTAGGAACACAAACAATGTCTAGTATGTTCCACCCGGTGGTAGTTTTTTTTACAGTCTGAAGCAATTGTTGTTCCTGAATATTCGTTGTGAATAATTTTCTTACTAACATTGTTGAATCAGTATTATTCCAGTCTGTTTCTGGAAATTTAAGTCCCCAGCTAATATTATTCTTCCCTCCTGTGTTTCATGCAAGTAATGTATGAACTCCTCTAGGTCATCTGCACTTGACTTTGGTGGTCTATGCACTCCAACAATTGTTATATGTTCCAGGATTGTCTTTATTGTCATGTTACACAGTCTATAGTATTGTGGTGTTATCACTGAACATGTAATAATCACAGGTCTCATAATTATCTTTAATCCCTATCATAACACCTCTACCTGATTTTTTGTTAGAATGTCCGTTACTGTAAAAACTTTTATATCTTGACAGAACTGGTTTCCAGTTATTGTTCTTTAACCAAGTTTCACAAGCAATAGCGACATCAGTCTGCGGGAATGTAGTCAATTTTCTGATAAAAACACTTTATTAGTAATGCTCCTAGAATTAACAACCATCAGAGATGCACCGAATGTTGCTATCTGTGAACTGTTAAATTTTCGACCTGGCAAAAATCCTGCCTAGTGTTTGTCAAATATTGCAAAATGTCTGCAACAAAAATTGTCTTCCCTGATCTTGACAAGTGCACTCCATCCTGTCTGAACACATATGTGCCCAACACTAGGCTTGCATGCTCTACACATTTCCATTTTTTAAAACAGGACATTTTTTCCATGTAGTTATTTACCCAAAAAATCTTTTCAGTCACAGTGACCTGATTATCCTTTCTATAGGTGATTTGTGAAAAATACATCCTAACACCAGTACAAGCTATACTATCTAAGAGCAGTGGCGGCTGGTGACTTCAAATCAAAGGGGCGGGGCTGCAGGAGGCAGCTGAATGGGTGGGGTCAATGGGAAGGGGTGCGGCCAACTAGGAAGGGGAGGAACTATGCTCAAAACCACAAAAACTAACTTTAATTAAATACGCTGCCCTGGGTGCCAAACCGTCATTATGAGAGTCCAGTCAAGACAAAATGAAGTTCAGAAAAATAAAAATATTTCAATGCATTGGCGGCATGACAGCTTATGTAATATCTAGATGGAAACAGAAAGGTTGTGAGGCATGAAAAAATAAATTACTTTTTAAATACATTACTGGAATGCCAGTCAAAATAAAGCATAAGAAAAACAAGCAGCACTCAACTCAAACCACTTCTCCTTGCACTGCAGTTCTAATTATAATTTATATTCAGCTTTATTAAACGACCAAGTAACATGCTGAAAGTAGCAATCTCTGTGATACCCCCACTTGTAAAAATGTTTCTTATCCAAAAAAGACCTGCTGCCTGACAACTATCTACTTGTTTCATGGGGAAAACATGATCAAAGTAAAAAATGAAAAGCAAACAAGAAACAAGCTCAAGATACATTGCTTAAAGGATTACTGTACAGGTTATGGACCACACATGATTGGCATTCTGTTTAGTTTACGGGTAAAGCCTGCAGAGATGACTGGAAGTCTCCAACAAGTGTAATGAGCTTCTTAAAATTATGTAATCCTGTCCTTTATTACACATACTGTCATATTCATTTCAATACCCAACGCTTATACATTATCTAGTTAAGTATTCTCTGCATGGCAGCAACAGAAAGGCTTTCAATGCTGGCAATTCTTTAACAGTATGCTTATTAAAGCTTACTTGCATCTTACGGTCTCAGACAAGCTTACCTGATGGTCGTTAAAGCATTGCTACTTAAACACAGAGCAACAGGCACTTTGAGTAATAAGCATAAACCAACAGTACATAAATATGACAAACCAGACCCTTCTGCAAAATCAAGGACAGATGAAAAGCCACTGTAGTACTTGTGCCTACCTTGGATGGGGGGATACTATGCACATTTACACTGCTTAACCACACCTTGCCTTGCTCGGACACATCCAGAGTCACTACATGGGGGAGTGGGGTGCAACAAGTATATCACAATTTGAAATGTCTCTGGATGACTGTGATGGCCCTGACACATTTGTCATTCCTCTCAACCTCAGAACAAGAAATCTGGACAAAGCCATACATAGAAGTGGGACAAAGGCCTAAAATTAAGGACAATTTTTAAATATTGCTTTTATAAACTTAGAAAGGTAATAGAATAGGTCTTGCATTAGTATGAATTTTCTGAAGGGTCTGAAGTCTGAAACTCAAATGTCTGTCATTATTTTCTAATTTCAGTCTTTAATGATTTGGCACTAATTTGCCAGAAAGCCACAATTTTATGAAAAACGGATCATATATATATAAAGCAAAAATCTGGACATTCTGCAAAAATCTGTACAGTTGAGAGGTATGCTTGTAACTCATGCAAAGTTTTTAAAATGCCCCAGTTATCAGTTATAAATAGTTTTAATACCTTCACTACACATACTAAAAGTAGTGACATAGCGTACAGTATTATTATTCCTAAGGACCTCAGTTGTCTCCATTCCTACTGGGGCATTACCAAAATATGGTCTAGCTACAGAATTCTTAGATGCAATAACATCTTGTCTAATAATGGCTAGTAACCTAGATTCATAGCCACTATCAATAAATTCATGCATTACCTCATACATTTGTGGTTCACATCCACCCAAATCAGTATTCAGCCTACTTATTTGTGTCATCTGTGCCTTAGCCATTCCCTTAAACACATGGGAAGAGTGCATGCTCTTCCTATGCAGGTAGTTATTCTTATGTACATTCTTTCTATGTACTGACTGAGGTATGTATGTATGTTAATCAGTCCCATCATAATTAATGGCAACATCTAAAAATTCTATGCTACTCGAGGAATTATGCATGGAAAATTTCAGAAAATTAGTACTATTATTCAAATAATCAATGAACTGTATCAACTCACCACTCTCCCATTCCCAAATCAGGAATACATTGTCCACAAAGCTTTAAAAAAAAAACGCACTTTACCTACATGACACTCATGACCATTATAAATATTTTCATTCTCCTATCCATTTAGAACTAAGGTAGCAATACTTATTATCAAAGATAAAAAATATTTTTCTCCAATACAATTTCAAGCAGTTCACATAATGTCTCAACCTGTTTACCTGAAATCTGGCCATAGTTACATAAAAATTACTTAATGGACAATATTCCATAATCATTTGGTATCACAGTAAATAAAATAATGATTTTATATCAAGTACAAGTCTCTAGGAGGAGTTGGTTTACAGAGCCTATATGAACATATGATATACCATACGTACCACCACCAAGCAGAAAAGATAAAGATAAACTCTCCCTTCAGTCTGTACTCTACTTCTGCAGCTGCTGTGTGTCTGTGTCATGTCCAGGCTCCAGCAAACAAAGTTAGACCGCCAACTCCAAGGCAAACAAAAAGTTAAAAACACAAAATAATAATCCACCTGTCTTGTTCCACCCAAGACAAGTCCTGACCGAAACCGGCTGTAACTGTTTGCTTCTCACTCTTTTCCCTGCCCATAAAGCCTGGGAAGAGAGCGACAACCAATCAGCAGCCATTTAGCCCAAGCATGTCATGTATGTGCCTGTGGACGTCGCAGTCCGAACCCCTTCTAATTCTATGCGGTTTGGAACCATATAGACTGCTGGGCATCATACCGATGCAGCAATTCACTCTCCGGACTGCAGCAGATAGGAAAAAGAAAAAAAGTCTTGTTTTAAATTTACCGTGAGTCCGCGACCCGAAGTGGTCTAACTGCACATGCGCGTACTCGCCGAGCTGGCAACAGAGAAACAAGTAAGTCAACACTAAACTCAACTGAGTCTGAGACATAAAAAAATAAAATATTAAAAAACTAACAGTACGTTTTTCTGTTCTTTTTTGCTGAGGGGGCTGCAGTCTTGCAGTCCGATGCCACGAGCCGCCCCTGTCTAAGAGGGCTGTCAGTTCCTACTAACTTTAAGAGAATTCTTGCTGATGACATAATTTGTACCAACATGAATAAAAATGGGTCTGTACTTCCTTACATTAACGTGTTCAAACACTTGCTTCACATCTTCTATTTTTGCTCCTGGTAAGCATAATGCTATTTGATGTTCATTATCTTCTCTGCAAATATAAGTATCAGTTCCTCTAATAACTGAATCTCCAATTACAAGAATAGCTTTGCTGGCCAGCTCTGAAGAATCTTCAGCTTCTAATACAATAATATTTGCTCTGTTGTTATGAAGGATAGATTTATCACCATTAGTCTTATTAATCACACTGTTTTCATTGTGTATTAAATTCTCATCCAGCTGTTATTGTAAATTCACAGCTTGCGCCATGTAGTCAGCATGTCTTTCTCTTTTTTTTCTTACAGTAATGTTCTTCAATCCTTCCAAGTTCAGTTTTGATTTCTTCCTTTTCAACTGCCCCTTGCCTCTTTTTTCTACCTTCTCTATTAGAAAAAGATGCCTTTTTCAGTAGACTGAAGGTTTTCTGATAAAAAAATATCATCATTCCCTATAAACTATTACATAACAAAGCAGTGCCCTTTTTACTGCGTATTCTTTTTCCTTTACAGTCATCAATCAGTTTATTTTTCTTCCTTGTTATTTGCTGTGAATGTCTTCCTTTCTTTCTTTTTTGTTTCCTTCAAAACAAATTGGATCCTTACACTGCTGAATAATTGCATCCAGAATTCCAAAGTTGTCAGGGGTATTGCCTTGTTTCATAGGGGTTGAATGATTTTTGCAGACAAATGATGCATCATTTCCTAAATGTGTTCTATTTGTTCTTTGCCTAACATTATTTATTTCATCGGTGCAGTCATTAATAAATGAAACAACAGTTCTACAAGACATGCCAATTGCACAAGTGCAATCATCATCATTAAGTCTAGATTTACTTCTAACAATGGTAAGCAAATCATCCAACTTTTGACACAAAGAACACAGATCACCAGTGTTATCAGCTGTTACCGTTAAATACGCATAGCATTTGGAATCCGTATTCAGCTTCAAACTAATAAAATATTGTAAAAGAAAAGAATAATCAAAATCATTAAACTCAGAATTCAGACAGAACTTAAATCAACTTCGATTTCAAAAAAAAAAAAAAAATCACACCAGCGTGACCAGCAATATACAACTAAATAATAAATTAATTACAGTAAAGTTGTTCTGACCATACATGTTCTGGAAGCCAGACAAACAGATAGTTGACATAAGTGGTAGATACTGAATCCTGATAGAAAGTGTGTTTTATCATTGCACTTGAACCATATTTCTGTAAGAATGAGATGTCAATATTTTCTAGGGTCAGAAGGGCTTCTAAGGAGTGCAATTTCTTATTGTGGAAGATGTAGCTCCTCACATGGGGGGGGTACAGGGGAGATTTATCCTTATGGTGCACATCATTAGGCATTTTGACTAAATGTGAGTGAGTCCATTGATAGTGTAGAGATTTGGGCATGCGTGAAACTGTGTGATGACTTGCATTCATTTGATGAATTTTATTTTTCTATTCTGTTGTGATCATTTTCTAATTAGACAATTCAACATATACAGGGCTGCATAAAATTAAATATACACATACCAACACACACACACACACACACACACACACACACACACACACACACACACACACACACACACACACACACACACACACACAGACACTTGGCTGGATAAAAATAAATGCACACATACAAACACACACGGACACACACACGCACAGACACACACACACACACACACACACACACACACACACACACACACACACACACGCACACACACGCACACACACACACACACACACACACACACACACACACACACACACACGTGGGTGCTTGAGTATATTTTTCCTGCTTTGAATGTACTCTCTAACTGTGAATACACAGCTTCCTGAATATCAGAATCCTGATAAAACCCTCTTGAAACCTCATCTCCATTAAAAACAACATCTTAAGCCTCAACCACATTCCACATTGAACTGACCGCAAAAGGAAAAACAAGCAGTCTCCTTGTGAGATCAATAAAAAAAAAAAAAAAAGAGGGAAGAGTCACATTAGGGTTAAGGTTAATGTGCATGCATGAGGATAGCCAGGAGGCTTCACCCTCCTTTACTACTGTACTCACATGCACTAACTGTAGCAATAGCCCCTGCCGTAACCTCAACCCTAGTTTCTGAAAAAAAAAACAATTCCTTAACAGTATCAATAAATGCGACACTCATGGACACAACACAAATGTCAACATACATGCACAACACTAAATCTATCCCCTTACCTAGCTGTAATTTTAAACACTGACACTTAGGCACACACCACACACACACACACACACACACACACACACACACACACACACACACACACACACACACACACACACACACACACACACACACGCGCGCGCACACACATACACACGCACGCTCATACTCCTACCCTTTATGATAAAAATTTTGGTATTAACATACATGATCACTTACAGTAATCAAATCACTTCCCCTATAATACACACACATTCAGCAGTACTCATCTCTGTAAACCCAACATTTATTTGGTAAAAAGAGACACCAGTACACACTGTCTAGAAACCTAATAATTTTACAAAGAAATGATATATTTATTTGTGTGTGTGTGTGGTGTGTGTGTGTGTGTGTGTGTGTGTGTGTGTGTTTGTGCACATAAGTATTTCTATGTATGTGCGTGTGTGTCTGTGTCTGTGTGTGTGTGTGTGTGTGTGTGTGTGTGTGTGTGTGTGTGTGCGTGTGCGCACGTCTGTCTGTGTGTGTGTGTACTCGAGTCTGTAAATTTGTGTGTGTGTATGTGTGTGTGTGTGTGTGTGTGTGTGTGTGTGTGTGTGTGTGTGTGTGTGTATGTGTGTGTGTGGTGCACATGTGTGTATAGAATCAGTGATATGTAGCAAGAGTGAAGGTGGTGCAAGGGAGCTTGCCTCCAGTGGAAAAGCTTTTGTTTGTGTTTTACTAATCTGATGTTTTGTGATTGTTGTTATATTGCTCAGCCACAAAACCATTAGCCTTTTAATTAGGCAATAAAATCATCATTGAACATCTGAAACTAGATTAAATAACCATTGAACCATCTCCCATTTTCAATATCTGCTTATAAATCTCACTTTGATAGGAGACTAAAACAAATTGTGGAATGTAATGGATGCAAAGAACCAACACCCCTCTGGTTGAGAAGCTAATGTATAGCAAGGCACAGGTACTTATACATCCACCCTCATAAGTGCAACTACAGGCAAATTAACCAGTCAGCCTTCCATTATGCCTTTATGTGACAGCAAATCAGACAATGGCCACGCTTTTTTTTTCTTTCAAAGGAGGGATGCAACAAATTCTAGGACATAGCATGATAAGATAAAGAGTCAGAGCAGCCCAGTTAAAGGAAGAAAGGCAAGAAAGATAAAGGAGATGAAATGACAGGGGAGAGAATAGTTGTGATAATAGTGCATTAAGTCTTGGCCACAGAGAATTATGGCATGGATTCATATAGCTATATTAGTAACAATGTATCCAGGGGTTGTGCAGGTGCAGATATCAGAAGTTGCTTCAGTTGGCATTTAAAGTCTTGCAGGTTGCAGACTGCTCTTACATTGAGTGGGATGGATGGTATTCCAACTGTTAGCAATACAGTGTGAATACGGGTGCAATCTGCATTGTCATTAGGTTTAGCTATGGAGAGTAATGATTTGTCAGTGGAGAGAAGGGGCCTTTTAGCAGTAAAACTTTAAATGATGGAGTGAAGAGATAGGAATTGTTCAGGGTTATGCAGTAGTTTGAAGGTTGTAATTAATTGTGAGTACAATAAAGAATTATTTAATTCAAGCCAATTTACCAAATTGACCTTTCTGATGAAGTCTGTTAATTGATGAAAGCACTCATCCTAAGACACGTAGATCAAGGAAATCCTTTAATGACTGCTCTACTGACATTTACTTCTACTGCAGTTTTTGTTTGCTTTTTGGACCATGATGCCACTCATGGCTTATCCTGTTTTGATTTTCTTCAGTTAGTCCTGGGGGGGGGGGGGTGATCTCTAACAGGTTTGGATATGCAAAACTGGGGTTTACTTCTCTACAGATGACTTGTGAAATGTTTAATGCTGCCTATCTAATAGGATGCCCTTTAAACTCAAGTTAAAGAAAGGATATTTTAGGGTAATTTATTTAATTCCCCAAAGTTGGTGAATGCACATCACTTTGTGCTATTAAACTTCTTGTAGCAGAATATTGCATAAAGATAAATAATAGCCAGCTGGCAGCAGTTGAAATAAATATTCCTGAATGATGAATGTAGACGACAGTACTACAAAAAGAAAGAACAACATTGCAAGGTAACTAACAATAACTAAAATTATCTCAGCGAATGTGATATAAAGAAAAGAGTTTGCAGAAGGGAAAAAAAATAAAAAAAGTAAATTAAAAAAAAAAAACGTACAGGACAACAGCTTCAATAAATGATCTGTATATAGATTCATAGGTTCATAGGTAGGTACTAGGGTATTGGCCCTAGGCCCTATATAAGCCTAGCCACAAAGGTACCCTGGCTTTCACCATCTAAGAAAAGTATTTTCCTGTGCCACTGTTGAGCAGAGCCACAAAAGTGATCCCTGGGGTGAATTTCCTATTTCCCATCTAATTATCAAGCTTTTTCTTGAAGAGTGTTAATGAGGAGCTTTGTTTGATATCGATAGGTAGTTTGTTCCAGAGTATGGGGAGTCTCTGGGACATGAATCTATCCCTCCAGCATGTTCTGTTTATTGTGGTGACCAGGTTTAGGTCCTTAGAGCATGTAGCTCAGAGGGATTGGGATTTATTTAAGTGGAGCATGTCCAACAGCTCTGGCTTTGACATAGATTTGTAGGTTAGGCAGAGATCGCCTCTGAGTAGGCGATATGCAACGGAGTAAAGCTGGAGTTTTTTTAAATGGTCTGCGTAGGGCATCTGTTTGAGGCCAGTAATCATCTTTGTGAGGTATTTCTGTGGCCTTTCCAGTTGCTGTAGATGTCTTGTGAGGTACATACCAAAAGTGCGTTGTACTCTATAATGGATCTAATGAGTGACGAGTAGAGGGGAACAATGACCTCTTTTTTCCTGGATGAGAAACCTTTTGTGATGAGGTGTGCCACATAGAAGGATTTCCTGACTACTGTGGTGATGTGATTATCAAAGGAGAGACTACTGTCCACCTGTGTCCCAAGGTCTCTTATCACACTTTCGGTGTTACGTAGATTACCGCCTATATGGTAGTTCATGGGTACATAGTTGTTACCAAAGGGAATGACAATGCACTTTTTGGCATTGAGCTTGAGGCCATGGCTTTGACACCAGGCATCTGTCTCAGTGAGGCCCTTTTGTAGAATGTCCATATCGTTAGGAGTTTTGATTATGGCTCCTAGTTTGCAGTCATCTGCAAACTTTGTTAGCCAAAGGCCTTCTGTGTTACCCTGTACTTCAGAGAAGTAGATACCAAACAGGAGCGGACCCAGGACTGAACCCTGTGGTATTCCACTTGTCACTGGTCTGAGGTCAGATTTGGAGTCTGCTACTTTCACAGTGTGGGTTCTGTTAGTGAGCCAGTTGGCAACCCATTGTGTGACACAGGGATTTATACCTAGTTTAGTGAGTTTATCTATAATTCCAGCGTGGGGGATGGTGTCAGAATCCATGGCGAGATCTAGATAGGCTGTGTGAACCACCTTACCCTTGTCTACAGCTTTGGTGACTGCTTCAAAAAAGTCTATCAGGTTTAGGAGACATGATCTGTCTTTTACAAACCCAAACTGGGTAGGGTCCAGAGTTTGGAGATTACCAATGTCTTTGTTTTTATGTTCCATGATGATACGTTCCATGGCCTTGCAGACCAGGCTCGTCAGGCTAATGGGGCGGTAGTTCCCAGGGTCCATGGTGGCTCCCCCTTTGTGGCGTGGGATAATCATTGCTGTGCACCATTCAGTGGGCACAAAGCCTGAGGTGAGGCTATGATTGAACATGGTACTTAGGTGGGGTGCCAGTTCATTCTCTAATTCGTGTAGAACGCAGCCTGGGATGTTGTCAGTTCCCATGGATGCTGTGTTCTTGGCTTTGGAGAGTGTGGTTTTTACCTGTACAGCCGTGATTACAAGAACTTTGCATTCTTCCGCTATAGAGATGGGTCCTTTAGGGGGTGAGGGGGGAGGGTCAAGTTAGCACTGAACCTATCTGCCAGGATGTTGGCAATATCAGTTGGTTCTGTATATTTAGTGCCATTGTGCTGTAACTCAGAGCAGATCTGAGTTTTGCCATTGAGATGCTTGACATAGCTATAGAATGCTTTGTGGTTGACTTTAGAATCAGTGGCGATTTTGTTTTCATAACTAGCTTTGGAGGATTTTATGAGGAATCTCACCTTCTTACTGAGGCTGATCAGGGAGTTCCTCCAATTTTTTGCAACAGTTTCTTTCTTCTGTTGTAGAGTTTGTTTATGGCAGGGGACCACCACATTGGCTTCATTTTTTTGGAGAATAGCATCTTGGTTCTGTTAAGGATAGCACTATCCATGCACTTGTGTAAGTGCTTATAAAGTGCATTTGTGTAGGATACAGCAGTCATACCACTATTGTCCGTCTGCATGGGTGTCGTGAAGTTTGCCACTTCTGTCTTAAGAAGTGTGAAGTTGGCTTTGGAGACATGTTTACGGTAGTTTCCCTAGTTGAGGGTGGGGGCAGGATGTGGATGTCTAGGGTGATTAGCTTGTTGTCAGATCTGACCAATGAGGACTTGACCTTTGGTGTGGAACACCAGTCACCCATGTTGGTAATGACCAACTATAGGATATTGTTGCCCCTGGTGGGGGTGTGGATAAGTTGATCCAAGGTGTTGGAATTTATGAATTCCATAAAACGTTGAGCAAAAGAGTTGGAACATGAGTAGTTTTCCCAGTTAATGGTGGGGTAGTTGAAATCACCCATTATTAGGGTGTTGGGTTGTACCCTAATATTTTCCAGTGTATCAAGAAATGAAGAGTGGGAATCCTGGGGCATGGTGGAGGATCTGTATCAAGTTACAATTTGGATTGTGGTCTTGCCCAGAGTTAGTTGCACTTGGATAATCTCGGATCCGTTATGCTGAGCAACTAGCTTGGAGGTGTGGATATCCTTAATGAATATGGACACACCTTCGCCTTTAGTGTTTCGGTCCAGGTTAGATGGCCGAAATATGTGTGGCATGAATTATAGCCTGGTAATGCAGGGGTGCTCTCTGGAGCCTTGAACCAGGTCTCTGACACTGCACAGATGTCGATGGTCTTCATTTTAAGGAGAGCCTCGAGTGAGTGCATTTTGAGGTTTAGACTTCTAGCATTGAGTAACAATACCCTCAGATTTTGCTTGCTTGTACCCATTATGGTGGTGAATTTGTCATTTGAACTTTGCCTAAAAAAGGCATTATAGGTGTGGCAAGAGCCTTAGCCAGTATCCAGACTCCCAAGGGCGACAGGTGCAGGCCATCTCTGGCAAAGCTTTGTGGTCTGTCAATCATGTCACCCAGGC
This sequence comes from Protopterus annectens, assembly GCF_019279795.1. NCBI lineage: Eukaryota > Metazoa > Chordata > Ceratodontiformes > Protopteridae > Protopterus > Protopterus annectens. The sequence continues at coordinate 589,062,008 of NC_056732.1, forward strand.
AGACAGATACTGGATCCCCTTAGAATGACACCAGAAGCTTAGCCAATTGTTGAAGTCAATCAGTTTGTCCTTATACTGTGGTATCATTCTGGGTGATGGCAGGATGCTACTCAGAGCTAGAGTCATACCTGCCTGGGCTACAAGATCAGAGAACTTCTCCATGTCTCTTTTCATGTAGTCCAGGGAGGTACGTCTCAGGTCATTCACACCAACATGGACAATGACAGAGTCATATTTGTACTTGTTGTGGAGTGACCTGAGTGTGTGCGTTATGTGGCAGACCCTGGCACCTGACAGGCAGCTGACAGTAACTTTCTCCTTGTTTAGCCTGGTGAGTGGAACGTCAGCGTGCCAGACTATGGAGTCACCTATGACTAGAGTATTGGGTATGTTGTTATGCCTTATGGGCGTGGTTGAGTGGCACAGTGAGTTCGTTGGTTATGTGTCATTTGGGTTGTGTTGGGGGGTGGAGGTTGCTTGTGTTTCTGCTTTGGAGGGCTCTGTTGCTTGGGCAGGTTTTTATTGAGAGCCTCTGTGAATGTAGCTGTGTGTTTTGTGTTTCTATGTGTGTATTTTGGTGATGTAGGTTTTGATGGACTATGTGATGAGTGTGGTGTGGTGCAAGTGTTTACCTTCTCCTCTTGACTGTCTAGTCCAGTCTTGGGTGAAGAGAGCTTTGCTACCTGTTTGGCTATGTAAGTGCATCTCTCACAGGTTATGGTGTTGGGTGGTAGGAGGAGAGGGTTGTCTGTGTACATGAGGCATTTGATGTATTGTCCCAAGATGCCCAGATTCATCAGGTAGACAGGAGAAAACACCGGGAGCTGACCCTTAGACATGCCTGGATAGGTGCTATATTAAAAACTGTTTTCCTCTAGATAAGTGAGGAAAGTTGAGTGCTGTAGTAATTAGTAGCTTATTTAGTGCTTACGAGTTCTGAACAAGTGCTGAGCTCAAAGAAACAGGTTTGAGTGCTAAAACTAAAAACTGACTAGTTCTAAGGGAAAATTTAAGAGCAGACTTTATGCCGCCGGGAATAGTTTAGTCCTAACTAAGTGGCGATGCATAAAGTATATATATATATATATATATATATATATATATATATATATATATATATAGATTTATTATATATAACAGTAGCAAATGAGCAAACTGATTTAAACAAATTAACCAATTAACCAATAAAAGCTAAAACCTGAGCTGGGGAGGACATTTTGAATATGGTCACACACACACGCACACACACACAGGTTAGTGCGAGATGCAGCACTCCAAAGAGCATACTTCCATATTTACACTAAGTGAAACATATATTTGGATAATTATCTAACTATCATGAGTATAGCTGTGCTGGGAATTTATTATTAGTAGTATTCATTTAATTATTTATTTACTATTTGGCAACCAGGTAGGTGGGCTAGTCTGAAGACCCTTTCAAGCCATGATCCAAAAGTACAGAAATACAAGCAAACAACATGAATATTCAAGAAGCAGACAACACAAAAGAACAAATGCAACATCAAATGTTTTTAAAGAGTCTTGGAACAAACAAATGGTAGTCGTAGATCTTTATGCTTTTAACTGAGGATTACATGCAAATAAACATTATAAAGGTATAGTCACTATTGTTGATGTTTGTTTTTTGTTTCATCAGTTTGATTTTAAGCATGTTGCACTGCATCAGAGTATCTTTACATATCAGGAAAGTCATATTTGCTGTTACTAAGACACAGGAAAATCCCGTTCTTTCCCTAATAAATAAGGGCATTACTGCACTGAACATAATGACAGGAATGAACTGAAGTGACATTTTGTTTCTGGACTTGTGTCATAACCCCTTGTGACTCAGAATGTGTTTTTCTTGAATGCTATTGAACAGGTATATTGTTAAAAATGATTTAGTCTTCTTTTTGCATTACCACTGCAACAAGTAGCATGTGTTAATTGCTCACTATCCATAGTTAAATTTAGATTTCAGGAAATGGTACATTGAGCATTGTTGGCCTTCTAATTACAGGGCTATGAGTGCTATGCAGAGGAGGATGCTATACAATATAATTTACTCTGCTGCTCTCAGTGACATGTACCAGTTTTGAGATCAATAGTTGTTTTAACCAACAGCATTCTATTAAATATCCTGTGCATTATCTTTCACCATACAGCATTCTTTAGTGAGAAGAAAGGTTTGTATAGTATAAGCAAAAGGCCATGAAATTCAAAACTCTTACCTTCTGAGTTACATCATTGTCACTGCAGCAGTGACAGACCATACATGACTGAAATTTTGAAAAATAAATGATGAAAAAATACTGAATGTTATTGCGATTTCTTTAAAGTTTTACTGATTATGTTATGCTTGTAGAGCTAACTTAGAGTATATCTCTTAAAAAGTCTGAAACATGACATGTCTCTACAACTACTGGGGTTTGGCTTTATTGGTCTGAATGTACCCAAAAGACTTAAAATTAAAAAGTCCAGGATGTTCAGAAACCATGTAGTTGAAAAACTGGTATGTCCTTATGCAGGTATGTACATATATCTCATGGGCCTCCACTATATGAGTTTAAGGTATTACACAGAGAAGACTGTATCTTGGCTGAATCTTTCTAGCAGCTTTTACTGACCAGTTTGTCTATATAACCTTTTTACCCCTTTGTTTGGATAATTTAGAGTATGTATGACTGAAAATGTTAAGGAGATTTTTTTTTTTATGTAGACTGCCAACCTAGTAATTTTCTATTATGAAAAAGGTACTGCAGTGGGAAATATATTTTCCAGACATACGCTTTATGCTTTTCTGAGAATTCACATAATGTTTTCAATATAAAATTCACATAAGCCTTAGATAGCTGCAGGTATCATAGTCTTCATATATATATATATATATATATATATATATATATATATATATATATATATATATATATATATATAAAGGTATATAAAAGTGTACATGTACTGAAAGTGCCAGCTCAAACGCAGGCAGTTAAAATTGCAAAGATGTTTATTTACATTGTGTTTTACAATATATGATGTCATAATGTCTCTTCATGTCATTGTGTTACTGTTCTCCAAGTGTTTGATATCTGATACACAAGATACCAAGGATCAAAATGCTGATGGCTGTTTTATATTGAAAATTGCTTGTAGTTTAATTCCTTGATTTGGGAGATTTATCCTTTCTTTTTTTGTTTTGTGTGAGACCACAGAGTTGGTAAGCGTAATTTCAATGTATGCATGACTTCTTCCTAGTGCATTGGCTTAAGATTGATTGTCTGGCCTTCCACTGTACTGTCAAAATTAATAAGGCCACACTCCTGGCCATTGTAAAACTGCATCCACATACAACCACATCCATTTTCAATACATCCGAGTTTGCCCTGATACACTTAAAATCACTTGTAGAACTTTCCATTCTCACTTCAACTCATACAAAATTCTATTTTTCTGTTTGACTCACCTTTCTGATTGTTTAATCAGTCAAAATTGTGTTAAATATTGCCACACAAATTTTTTGTACCAATATACAGAAATCATTTTGTCTTTGAATATTGTTTCTGAAAATATTCCTCTGCTTGAGCTTTCAGTGATTAGAATAACTTTAATGTTAAAAGTTAACTTGATATATATATATATATTCTTGTTATTATTGTTGCTAAATACTGCCTCTTTTTAAGAACAGTTACATATCACATTCACTCAATGTTAATTAAAGCAACAGCCAAACATTAAAAGAATCATTACTAGATGAATTATATGGCTGTTGCCTTCATGAAGCTCATACTCACTGTTAAACCGAAAGCTTACTTTATTATGTGCCCTTAGATCACAAAGCCTGTTATTTTGTAATATACATGTATTTGAAAGTCTTTGTCATAGGTTCATAGGTGTATACAAGGTTAACGATCACTAAGGCCTTTATAAGCATAGCCGTGCAATCAAAATGCATCCCACACATTATTGTGCCTTAGAGATTATTTTAAGGGGTGTATATTAGTTAGGACATTATTTAATGGCTGCCTCTGTCCATCAGAGTCATAGATGTCAAACCAGGTGTGAATTTCTGAATTCCCATCCATTAGTCGAGGTTGCATTTGAATAGGGTTAGGGAAGGGCTCTGCTTCATATGGATGGGAAGCCTATTCCAGAGAATGGAGGTTCTCTAAGATACATACCTGTCCTTCCAGCATGTCCTATTTAAGTTGGAGGCAAAGTTTAAATCCTTAAATCTAGTTGTTCTGCTGCTGTTCATTAAAGCAAAATGTCCATCAGAACAAAATCCAAGACCTATTGCGCCAGGCATAAATTATCTATCAGATGTCTGTAGGAAACAAAGTATAAAGATAGGGCTTTGAGAAGATCTGCATAAGACATTGTGTTTATGCTCTGTATTCTTTTTTGCAAGGACCCTCTGAGAATGCTCCAGTTGTTGCATGTGCCTGGTCAGGTGCAGACAGAAAGGGTTGTTATACTCAATAATGGGTCTGGTGATGGCTGAGTACAGTGGCATGATGACTTCCCTGGACCTAGATGCCATGCCCTTACTTATAACTTGCGAGACATAGAATGATTTTCTTACAGCCTTAGACACATGTTCGTCAAAAGCCAGGTTGCTATCTACATGAGTCCCCAAATCCCTGATTACTGTGTCTACTTTTAGGGGTGTTTTGTCAATGATATAGTTTCCCCTGGTTGGCTGACTTCCAAAAAGGTACTATTATACATTTCTTGGCATTGAGTTTTAACCATAGCTTTGACACCCCTCATTTGCCTGTGTTAGAGCTTTCTGTAGAATATTATTATCTTGGGGTGTGGGGTTGTATGACCTCCCCTATCTTGCAATCACCTGAAAACTGGGTAAGCCAGAGGCCCTTGATATTGACCTTGATGTGGAAAAATAGATGCCAAAGAGGAGCAGACCCAGCATAGAGTCCTGTGGGATGCCATGAGTGAATGGCCTCTTTATGGAGGTAATCTATCTAATCCTAACTTCCCTGTCCTGTCTGTGAAGGAACTGGCTATCCAGTAAGTTACATAGGTTTAGGCCTAATTCCATGAGTTTGTTTACAATGTATGAGTGGGTTATTGTATCAAATGCTTATGGTAGTCAAGGTAGGCAGTGTACACCATTTTGCTTTATCCATTGCTTTGGTGACCTTCTCAAAGAAACTCACCAGGTTCAGTAAGCATGCTCTGCCTACGACAAAACCATATTGGGTTAGATCCAGTGTCTGAAAGTTTTTTATGTCATTGTTAATCATTTCCTTGATAATTCGTTCCATAGTTTGGCATATAAGACTTGTCAGACCAATGGGTCTGTAGGTCCTGGCAGGATCCAATGATAGTCTGCTCTTATGCAGAGGGATGGTCATTGCAGTCATCCCTTGACTTGGCACAAAGCCTGTGGCCCTGATTGGTCATATACTATACTGTTTAGAAGTTATTTTGGGATATTGTCTGGGCCCACTGAAGCGGTATTCTTGGCCTTACAGAGCATATCTAAGACCTGATCCTTACTAATAGTTGAAGGGATTATGTTACATGGTATTTCCTGGGTGGGGGGTTGGAGGTCAGACAGGTAAAGCTGGAGCTGAATTTGTTAGCCAGAAGATTTGCTATAACTCCCAATACCATGAATATGGCTCCAGTTACCAACGGTTCAGCACACTATTGTGTGCTGCTTTTGGGGTTTTCCACATACAGGTAGCTAAAGAAGGTCTTATGGTTCTCCTTTGCCTGGGGCACTATTGTTACTTAAAATTTTGCTTTGTTGGACTTTTAATCTTCTAAGATTGTACCCAGTTTGATGAGAGCGCTTTTATCTTTTTTTGTGTTACATTTCCTAATGTTACCTATTTTTCTTCTTTTTTTGTATGACCTGTTTAATTTTGGATTCCATCAAGTTGATTTATTTTTTGAGCTAAGTGCAGCCTCTCTTCATTCATTGGTATGGTATACAAAGCGTTTATGAATAATTCTGCATAGGTTGATCGGTTATCTGGGTTTAGAGGGACTTGAAATTTTGAACAGGTTATCATTTAGTAAAAGGTAGCTTGCCCTGGAGTAGTTTCTAACTGTTAAAGGGTTTTTGTGGGTTCCAGAATTTATTCATATTTCAAAGGAGACTGCTTTGCGATCCAACCTTACCAGAGAAGACACAACACTGGTGGGGGGGGGTGCAACATTCTCCCATATTTGTGAGCACCAGGTCCGATATGTTCACACCTCTAGTAGACATAGGAGTACACAATAACTAATCCAGGGTGTTTATGTTTACAAAGTCTAGGAATCATTGCACTTGAAAATTTGGGGCAATGTAGGATTCTCAGTTTATAGATGGATAATTAAAGCTCATGCATGAGTATGGTATTTTATTGAATGGTGAGTGTCTCCAATAGCTCTGAGTACGAGGCATGGGTTTCATGGGACATACAGGGTGTACTTTGTCTATGATAATCTATATGTGGAGGAATTCCAGTGCCATCATCCTGTTTAACCAATCTAGGTGTATGCTTTTTATTTATGCAGATTAAGACTCCTGCAACGTTAGTTCCTGGCTATGTAGTTGCTGGTCTAAATGTGTGGAAGGCACTCTGGGACATTAAACCATGACTCAGTAACTGCACAGATATCTGCATTCTCCAAGGTGAGAGCAGACTCCTGGCACTGAGCAGGAACAGCTTTAGATTTCCTTGGGGAGCATACCGCTCAACCTCTCAGAGCAATAAATCTGAATAAAGCCATAAATAGTGGGGGACAAAGGCCAAAAAATAGGGGTATATTTTACAATAAATATTGCTCTTGCAAACTTAAAATGTTGTTAGAATGATAGGTTTTGCATTACCATGAATGTTCTGAAAGGTATGAAGTCTGAAACTCAAATGTCTTTCATTATTTTCTGACATCACCCCTCAAAGATTTGTCAGAAAAATGCTGTTTTATGAGAAACAAACCAAAAATATGAGGCAAAAATCTGGACATTCTGTTAAAATCTGGACAGCTGAGAGATATTTTGGGTAGACTTTACTATTTTGGAAAGTTTTTTTCCTAAAAAGTCTCTATGCAGGAGGAGAGTGTTTTAGCCAGTATTCAAAAGCCTAGAGGGGACTGGTGCAGACCATCCTTGGCAAAGCAGTGTGGTTTCTTAACCATGTCCTTCCATGTTTAAAAATAGTTATCTCACTAGAATGACACCTTATTAAAGTCAATAATCATCCATTCATACTGCAGCATCTTCCTTGGTGAAGGTAAAATGCTGAGCAATAGTAGACACATGCCAACCTGTGATACGTAGTCAGATAGCTTCATAATGTCTCTTCATATGTAATCTAGGGAGATACATCTCTTGTCATTTACACCTACATGGACTATAACTGAATCATAATTATATGCATAATGCAATGACTTGAGAGTATGTGTAATTTGGCGAATCTTGGCTCCAGATAGGCAACGTGCCATTATTTTCTCCTTGCTCATTTTGATGAATGAGGCATCGCTATGTTGTTCAATGGAGTCTCCTATGACTAAAGTCCTGCATAGTGTATTGGCTTGCCCTATGAGTGTGGTAGTTGGAGATACATTGGGTGTGGTAGCATATAGAGTGTTATATGTTTCTGCTGAATGATTTTGAGTTTTCTGAAGATAGTTTTTGCAGGTGGAATACTTGTGAGGTCTTTGGGGTTTGGGAAGATTGCATTTAATTGCCTAAGCATAAGTAAGTCTATGTTCATAGGTGTGCACTAGGCTAATGGTCCTGGAGCCTTTACAAGACTAGCCCATAGGATTACCCTGGCATCGTGCCACCCGACCTTAGTTCCCAGTGCCTCTGTTGAGTAGAGCCACTGGAGTGATAACCAGGGTGAACTTTCTATTTCCCATCCACTCATCAAGAGGAGAAGTGAGTTGCTCTGCTTGACATGTATGGAAAGTCTATTCCATAGCATGGGCATTCTCTGGGTTATGAACCTGTCCCTCCAGCATGTTCTGCTGATTGTGTTAATGAGGTTGAGGTCTCTGGAGCGTGTGGTGTGGAGAAATTGGGATTTCTTTAGATGTAGCATTTCTAACAGAGCTGGGTCAGACATGGGTTTGTCAGTCAAGCAGAGATCACCTCTAAGTAGGCGATATGAAACAGAGAATAGTTGGAGTTTTTTGAGTCTGTCCATACAGGACAAGTGTTTAAGGTCTAGGATCTTCTTTGTGAGGTACTTTTGTGGCCTATCCAGTTGTTGCAGGTGTCTATTGAGGCACATGCCAAATGGAGCATTGTACTTGATGATTGGCCTAATGAGGGAAGAGTAGTGGGAGACAATGACCTCTTTCTTCCTGGATGCAAAACCCTTAGTAATGAGTTGTGCCACATAGAATGACTTTCTGACCACAGTGGCAATCTGGTGGCCAAAAGAGAGGTTGCTGTCAACCTGTGTTCCCAGATCTCTTAAAACGCTTCTGTGTTCAGTGGACTACCACTGATGTGATAATTAATGAGAACAGGGTTTTTCCTAAAGGGGATGATGACACATTTTTTGGCATTGTGCTTAAGGCCATGGTTCTGACACCAGTCGTTGGTCTCAGTGAGGCCTTTCTGTAGGATGTCACCATCACTTGGAGAGTTAAATATAGCTCCCAACTTGCATTCATCTGCAAACTTTGTCAGCTGGAGTCCCTTCATGTTGGCCTGGATTTCAGAAAAGTAGATACCAAACAGGAGAGGACCGAGGATGGTGCCCTATGGGACTCCACTTGTGACTGGTCAGCAGTCTGACTTGGAGTCAGCTACTTTAACACTGTGGGTTCTATCTGTGAGCCAGTTTGCAACCCACCTAGTAATATAGGAGTTGATGCCTAGCTTAGTGAGTTTTTCTATGATTCCTGAGTGGGGAGTTGTAGCAAAGGCCTTGGTTAGATCAAGGTAGGCAGTATGAACAGCCTTGCCTTCATCCACAGCTCTCGTGACTGACTCAAAGAAGTCAACTAAGTTGAGCAGGCATGATCTACCCTTTACAAAAGCAAACTGTGTGGGATCCAGAGTTTGGAGATTCCCTATAGCCTTGTTTGTTAGGTCCATGATGATGCATTCCATAGTTTTGCATATCAGACTCATCAGGCTAATGGGATGATAGTTCCCAGGGTCTGTAGCCGCACCTCCTTTGTGGAGAGGGATAACTGTAGCAGTACACCATTTGGTAGGGACAAACCCTGAGTTGAGGCTGTGATTCAACAGGGCACACAGGTGAGGTGCCAGCTCACTCTGTAGTTCATGTAGAACACAGCCAGGGATATTCTCAGGTCCCACAGAAGCGGTATTCTTGGCCTTGGCCAGTGCTGTTTTAACCTGTGCAGCAATAATACTGGGTGCCTGGCAATCTACTGGTATTGTGATTGGCCCTTTGGGGGGGGGGTAAAGTTGGCACTGAATCTGTCAGCCAGTATATCAGCAATATCTGTTGGCTTGGTATAGGAGGTACCATTAAGCAGTAGCTCAGAGCAAATCTGGGTATTGCCATGGAGATTCTTTACATAACTATAGAAGGCCTTGTGGTTGTATTTACTGTCTGCTGCAATTCTGTTTTCATAGCTAGCTTTAGAGGAATTGATGAGGGATCACAACTTTTTGTTGAGGCTGATAAGGGAGCTTTTCCAGTCTTGGGACTTCACCTTATTCTGCATCAGCAGAGTTTGTTTATGGCAGGGGACCACCAGATTGGATTCCTTTTTTTGGAGGAGAGCATCTTGGTTCTATTGGGTATGGCGAGATCCATGCATTTGTGTACATGTTCCCACAGTGCATTGGTGTATGATTTGGCAGTCATGCAACTATTTTCCACTTGCATGGGTGCCGTGAAGTTAGCCACCTCTGTTTTTAGGAGCCCAAAGTTAGCTTTGGAGAAGTTATTCATGGTGGTTACCTTTGTGGGGGTGGGTGGTGGGGGGGATGTGGATTTCCAAGGTGATTAGTTTGTGGTCAGATCTAACCAGGGAGGAGTTTAGTATTAGTGTAGAGCAATGGTCGCCCATGTTAGTAATGACCAGGTCAAGGATGTTGCTACTTCTACTGGGGTTAATAATGAGATGGTCCAGGGCATTGGAATTAATGAATTCCAGGAAACGCTGGACAAGTGTATTGGTACATGAGTAGTTTTCCTAGTTAATGGAGGGTAGTTGAAACCGCCCAGTATGAGAGTATTTGGTTGGACCCTAATATTCTTCAGGGTGCTTAGGAACATGGAGTGTTAGTCTTGAGACATGGGTGGTGACCTATAGCTGGCTATCACCTGAATCGCTATCTTACCCAATGTTAGCTGCACCTGAAGTATCTCAGATGCATTATGTTGGGCTACCAGTCTAGAGGTGTGCGCATACTTTATGAATATGGAAAAACCACCACCTTTGGAGCTTCGTTTCAAGTTCTGGGGCCGAAAGGTGTGGAATGAGTTATAGCCTGGTAGCGCAGGGGGTGCTTTCTGCTGCCTTGAACCAGGACTCTGTTACAGCACAAATGCTGATGTTCTCCATTTTAAGGAGTGATTCGAATGAGTGCATTTTGAGATTTAGACTTCTAGCATTGAGCAGCATGACCCTCAGATTGCATTTGTTTGTAGCTGTTACAGTGGTAATTTGGTCCCTGGAACATTGCCTAAAAAGGAACTATAGGGGCAACAAGAACCTTGGCCAGTATCTGGAAGCACAGGGGTGACAGATGCAGGCCATCTCTGGCAAAGCATCGAGGTCTGTCAATCATGTCATCCTAGGCAGACAGATACTGGATCTCCTTAGAATGACACCAGAAACTTAATCAATTGTTGAAATCAATCATTTTCTGCTTGTACTGTGGTATAATTCTGGGTGATAGTAGGATGATTCTCAGGGCTAGAGTCATACCCACCTGGGCTACATAATCATAGAACTCCTCCATGGATCTTTTCATGTAGTCCAGGGAGGTGCTTCTCAGGTCATTCACACCCACATGTACAATGACAGAGTCATATTTGTACCTCTTGTTGAGGGACCTGAGTGCGTGCATTATGTGGTGGATCCTGGCACCTGACAGGCAGCTGACTGTTACTTTCTCTTTATTCAACCTAGTGAGTGGGACATCAGTGTGCCTCACTATTGAGTCACCTATGACTAGTGTGTTGGGCATGCTGTTTTGCCTTATGGGCTTTGGTTGAGTTGCACACTGTTTAGGAGAATTATGTGTCTCATGATTAGTGTTCTGTTGTGTTTGTGGAGTACATTTCTGCCTTGGAGGTCTCTGCTTTTTGGGTAGATATTTATTGAGATCCTCCATGAAGGTGGGTGTGTGGTTTGCATTTTTATGTGAAGGTAGTGCTGGTGTGTGTTCTGGAGGGCTATGTGTTCCATGTGGTGTGGTGTAAGTGTTGACCTTCTCCTCTTGACCAGCTAGTCTGGTCTTGGCTGGAGAGTACGTGACTTCCAATTTGGATATATAAGTGTATCTCTCACAAGTCTGAGTGTTGGGTTTAAGAGGAGGGGATTGTCAGTGTACATGAGGCAATTGCTACATTGCCTCATGTTGCCCACGTTTACCAGGTTAATAGGAGAAAGCACAGGGAACTGACCTTTAGACATGCCTGGAGGGGTGAGCAGTAATAATAAGTACTGGAGCTGTTTCCTTGTAGAACGTTTAGTGCTGGTAGCACTTTTGTGTGCTACAATAATTGCTACAAGAAGTCTGGTAAAGTACTAGACTAATAAGCTAGTAAAAGTGCAAGAGAAGAGAGAACTAGCAGCCATAAGGAAAATATTGAAGAGCAGACTTTGGCACTGGTCAGAAGCTTACAAACAGTCCTGTATACAGCAAATCTGTATCTGGACTAGACTAGTTACAGGAAAGGTGGGAAAGAAGCACAAATGTGAGCTTTTAAACCAGAAAGTTGAAAGAGATGGAAAAATTGCCCAAACGGCCAATAAACTACAATTTCTAGGGCAGAAACCACTCACTTTGTGGTAGATAGGCTACCTAGTGCTTACCACTCCCACCGACAAGCTAAGAAGGCTTCTCTCCAGCATAGAAAGGCTTGAGGGGCTCAGAAACTTACAAACAGTCCTGGATACAACAAATATGTATCTGGACTAAACTAGTTACAGGAAAGGTAAAACTGGCTGCAGAGAAATTGTGGGGGGTGGGGTGACACAAAGGACAGGGAAACAGAAAGGCACTGGAATGCAACTTTAAGGAGGTATATGATAAGCAGAATATAAAACTGTCACTATGACTATATTCACTATACTTGGTATCCTACAGACTGCTAAGAGGTAACGTATATCTGGCATACAAGGCATTCTCCGACCCAATACTGAAGTCAAATGGAATCAGAAATACTCAGTTTAGGGATCTATACCTCTTCTGATGTATCAAAATAATGGTTAAGAAGGACAGGTATATTTCCCAGAGGATACCACTGGTCTAGAACAGACTCCCCACCTACATAAAACTAAGTTCATCCATGCATATATTGGTTTTTGGATGGGGAAGAGAAAAATAACCATAGGACTGCCTCCTGTACTTCTAACAGACAAAGGGAGCTCTTAAATGCTTCATCCCAAGCATGAGTTCCCTTAAATTATCTGCCGTATGATTCCAGTTATTTTCATTACAGGTAGTATACAACTACCGACCATGGGATGGGAAGGACCAATCTCTAACCAAATGGGATATGTTAATTAGGGCACACAAAGAGAAACTGGCTAAGCTTAAAATATCCAACAAAATCCCACCCAGTCTATGAACCATGGTTAACTGTTACAGAAAGGAACATGCAAATATTATACTCTGGCTAAACACAATATTTGTACATAGAGCAATATGGCAGCCCTTAACTTTCATAAGGTATATATGATCTGTAAAAAAACAGTATCACACTTACCAGGTTTAAGACCATGGACATGGGCCACACCTGATGGACCTATGAAAAGGTGAGGGAGAGGTATTGTCAGCACTGCCAAATGTTGCAGCAATACGAGGTAATATGTACATATATTCACATGTACAGTAGTTACTGTGGTACTGGCTGTATTGCTGACATTTTGAGTATGTGTGCACAACTGAGCATAAACCTCAACTCCTCTCCCCTAACACAGATAGACCTGACACCCATGTACAGGTATGTACAGCCTGCCACAATGAGTGATACAGTATTACACTGGTGAACACAGTATGCTTACCGGGACCCTCCTCTGCTGTGGACACTGTGGCAATTACCTCCATGATATATGGTGAGATGGATGTCAGGGAGCTTTTGTGTGTTTCTAGGTTCACCAGGAATTCCTCTGTGGCTGAGAGTAGTTGTTCCTTCGCAGGCCTCCACCAGTGGCGGCACGATCCCTGGCAACATCAGCTGCCCTTTGTCATGCAGCATTCGTCATGTCTGTGGCCCAGTGTCAGACCTGCTCATAAGTCTTGTCCTGTTGGCCAAACTGATTGACATCCTGCATAAGGTCTGCCCACAATACTGCCCGCTGTTCCTGATTATGCCTACCCCAGGACAACAAAATCTGATGGTGCTGTCTCAGTGCATTCACTATTATGTCATTATCTACATCTGAGAAGGGGCATGTCTTCTGCGGACATGGTTCCCAAAAGACAACAAAAGGGGAACACATTACAGGGCCAGATACGTGGATGACCATTATGTACAGATCCAGCAGATCCATAATGGCCTTGCAATATCCCTGCTCCCTCACATGTCATACCCTACAGTCTAGCAACACACTTTATGTGTGGATAATACTAAGATAGTAGCAATACTAGGGTGTGTCCCTGTGTGCCATGACAGATTGTGGTGTATGTTCCTACAACTATCACTGCAGTCTACTGTGGTGTGTCCCCTATGGGCAAACTCCCACTTATATGTCATATAGCCATTGACAGACAAGTAACAGTGTGCTATTACTACCACTATATGGGGACAGTCCAGCAACACCAGTGTGCCACAGTGACAGAAAACAATGCAAACCTGCTGTAGTATATGTTCCCTGTAGGCATCATACCTCTCAACTATACAGATGTTTTCAGAATGTCAAGATGTTTGCCTTATAGTTTTGGTCATTTTCACACAAAAGTGTGGATGTCTGACAAATGGTTGTCCAACAATTTATGGTTACTGTCAGAGAATAAAGACAGACATCTGAATTTCAGATGTCATACCCTTCAGAACGCCGTCAATCTACTGTAATATCTGTTATTCTATTCACTTTCTTACTTTGAACGGGCAATATTTAAACAGTGTTGCTAGGTTTGGGCCTTTGTCCCCCCCATTAAGTATGGCTCTGTCCTGATTTCTTGCTGACAGAGGTTGACAGATATGTTAGGCATAGCTCTCAACCAAACAGGAACAAATGTCAACAGAATCAGGGAATTAGCCAGAGTACATTAGGGACATTCAGGGACACTGTTCAAATGTTAGAACTATTTATGTGAGGCATTGGCAGAATGAGAGGAGGTGTCTTACAGTACATCATTTGACATTACAGGGGTGTACACCCTTACATATTGTGACTATGTATTACTTGTAATCCACTAGCTTTCCTACAACAACCAGTCATTGTAGGCGGGATTAAAAGGGACAGAGCTAAGATGTGAGGGAATATCAGGGACAGTTGAGAGGCATGCCTGTAGGTGTAGGACAGCTCTGTCCTGATTTCTTGCTGACAGAGGTTGACAGATATGTTAGGCATAGCTCTCAACCAAACAGGCATAGCTCTCAACCAAAGGCTTTACCAGAAAGGCTCATCCAGACTCTGCTACACTTTGCTGTGAAGGAAAGGTTAGTTTGCTTTTATTTTTTGTATTACTGTATTGCCTTTCTATATTTTGAATACTGTAGTTTGTTTTCTTTACCTTGTGTTTTGCTTGCATTCTGTTTTAACAAAATATTAAAACTTCAAAAGAGACCACAGCTCTCTGTTCTGAGTTAGGCAGAAATAAGAACTGATTAATTAAGGACTCATTCATAAGACAGAAGAGGTCACTTAAGATTAATCACTTGTTAACAGAGGGGGTGGAGCTAGGAACTAAAATTTCTATTTAAGGAGTAAACTAAAACATTTCAGAGCTTTACCAGAAAGGCTCATCCAGACTCTGCTACACTTTGCTGTGAAGGAAAGGTTAGTTTGCTTTTATTTTTTGTATTACTGTATTGCCTTTCTATAGTTTGAATACTGTAGTTTGTTTAGTTTTCCTTGTGTTTTGCTTGCATTCTGTTTTAACAGCATATTAAAACTTCAAAAGAGACCACAGCTCTCTCTGTTCTGAGTCAGGCAGAATTTTTTCCACCCTCCCACCCATTTAAGTTGTCTTGTTAAATACCACTGTCTTTCTAGTTGCCCGCCTCTTTTGTTAATCTGACCATATATCTCATCTCTCTACTTTCACTGGCTTATGTGAGTAATCACAAAATCATCATTTTTAAAATCCCACCCCTTCAATTATTTAAATTTATTGGTCATCCTACAGTATTGCATAGTACCAAAATACAAAAGTGACCACCTTTTTCAATCCATCTTGCTGTTTTAAAAATAGTAACTCTCCGCTAAACCTTAACTTTTTATACAGGTACAACTCAAGTTACCTACTTTCACATCTAACTTCTCTAGTGCACACTGCAGAGTGCATTCTTTTCAATCTTACCTTTAAGTATCCCTGTGACTAGCACTTTCTCTAATACCTGCTGGAAAGCACTAGGAAGCCTTAAACTCATACAAACACTGAACTCTCCTTGTTAACAAGGAGAAATTAATAGTAGGCACTAAGCCTATAATTGCAAAGTACCTTGCTAAGGAAACAGCTCCTATACTTTACAAAGAAAAAAAAAAGCCCCAAACCAGGCATGTCCAAGGGTCAGCTTCCGGTGATTTCTCCTGTCCACCTGGTGAATCTGGGCATACTGGGGCAATGCAGCAATTGCCTCATGTACACAGACAACCCCTCCTCCTACCACCCAACACTACAACCTGTGAGAGATGCACTTACATAGCCAAAATGGAAGCAAAGCTCTCTCCACCCAATATTGTGCTAAACAGTCAAGAGGAGAAGGTTAACACCCACACTACACCTCAAGCAACACATAGCCCTTCTAAACCCGCACCACCAACACCCACATATAGCAACACTAAATCCACATATGCAGTGGCCCTTAACTGTAACCTGCCTAAGCAAAAAAGACCTCTGAAGCTGAAACTCAAACAAACACCAATCACAACCAATGTGTCACATAGTTCACAACACTAGTGTGCCACCCAGCAACAGCCCCTAAGGCAAGACAATGTACCTAACTCTTTAGTCACAGGTGACTCTATAGTCCGGCACACTGATGTCCCTCTCACCAGGTTGAATAAGGAGAAAATTACAGTCAGCTGCCTGTCGGGTGCCAGGATCTGCCACATAATGCATGCACTCAAGTCACTCCACAACAAGTACAAATATGACTCTGTCATTGTCCATGTTGGAGTGAATGACATGAGACGTACCTCCCTGGACTACATGAAAAGAGACATGGAAGAGCTCTCAGATCATGTGGCCCAGGCAGGTATGACCCTAGCCCTGAGTAGCATCCTGCCTTCG
Source organism: Protopterus annectens (assembly GCF_019279795.1). Taxonomy (NCBI): domain Eukaryota; kingdom Metazoa; phylum Chordata; order Ceratodontiformes; family Protopteridae; genus Protopterus; species Protopterus annectens. The sequence continues at coordinate 589,078,596 of NC_056732.1, forward strand.
CCCAGAATGATACCACAATATAAGGATAAAATGATTGACTTCAACAATTGGATAAACTTATGGTGTCATTCAAAGGGGATCCGGTATCTGTCTGCCTGGGATGCCATGATTGACAGACCACGATGCTTTGCCAGAGATGGTCTGCACCTGTCGCCCCTGGGATTCAGGTTACTGGCTAAGGCTCTTGCCACCCCTATAGTGCCTTTTTTAGGCAAACTTCAAAGGACAAAACCACCACCGTAACAGGTACAAGCATGCAAAATCTGAAGGTAATGCTACTCAATGCTAGAAGTCTAAACCTCAAAATGCACTCTCTCGAGGCACTCCTAAAAATGGAGAACATCAATATCTGTGCAGTAACTGAGACCTGGTTCAAGGCTCCAGAGAGCACCCCTGCAATACCAGGCTACAACTCTTACCACACTTTTCGGCCACCAAACCAGGACTGAAACACTAAAGGTGGAGGAGTGTCAATATTCACCAAGGATATTCACACCACCAGGCTAGTTGGCCAACACAATGTGTCTGAAATTCTCCAAGTGCAACTAACACTAGGTAAGATTGCAATCCAAATTGTAGCTTACTACAGATCCCCCACCATACCCCAAGATTCTCACTACACCTTTCTAAACATACTGGAAAATATTAAGATAGAACCAAACACCCTAATACTGGGTGATTTTAACTACCCTGCCATTAACTGGGAAAACTACTCATGTCCCAACACCTTTGCGCAACGGTTCTTGGAATTCATAAATTCCAATGCCCTGGATCAACTAATCCATAGTCCCACCAGAGGCTCCAATATCCTAGACCTGGTCATTACCAACATGGGAAATCAATGCTCCATACCTATGGTCACCCCTCGTTAGTCAGGTCTGACCATAAGCTAATCACCCTTAACATCCACATCCCACCCCACCCCCAGTAAAGAAACCACCATAAAAACTTCTCCAAAGCCAACTTCATGCTACTCAAGTCAGAAGTGACAAACTTCATGACACCCATGCAGACGGGAATTGAAAGTTCAACTGCTGAATCCTACACTAAGGCACTGTACGAGCACATCCACTCATGCATGAATCGTGCCATCCCAAATAGAACCAAAATGCTCTCATCCAAAAAAAGGAAGCCAATCTGGTGGTCCCCTGCCATAAACAAACTTTACAACAAAAGGAAAAAACTTTTGCAGAAAAGAGGAAAATCCCAGGATGCAAAAAACTCCCTTACTAGCCTCAGTAAGAAACTGAGATGCCTCATAAAATCTTCCAAAGCTAGTTACGAAAATAAAATTGCCAAAGATTCCAAAGACAACCACAAAGCATTCTATAACTATGTCAAGAATCTAATGCTCAGATCTGCTCTGAGCTAAAACAGAATGGCATTAAATATACTGATCCGAAGGATATTGCCAATATCCTGGCAGATCGATTCAGTGCCAACTTCACCCCCCTCTCACCCCCTAAATGGCCCATCTCAATACCGGAAGATTGCCAAATTCCAGTAATAACGGCCACACAGGTACAAGACACACTCTCTAAAGCCAAGAATACAGCATCCATGGAACCAGATGACATCCTGGTCTGTGTACTACATAAACTACAATATGAACTGGCACCTCACCTAAGTGTCATGTTTAATCATAGCCTCACCTCAGGTTTCGTGCCCACTGAGTGGCGCAGAGCTACAGTTATCCCAATCCACAAGGGGGGATCCACCTTGGATCCCGGAAACTACCGTCCCATCAGTCTGACAAGCCTTATCTGCAAGGCCATGGAGCGTATTATCATGGAACTTATAAACAAAGACATTGGCAACCTTCAAACACTGGACCCCACCCAGTTTGGGTTTGTGAAGGGCCGATCTTGTCTCCTGAACCTGATTGACTTCTTTGAATCAGTCTCCAGAGCCATGGACAAGGGTAAGGTGGTCCACACAGCCTATCTAGACCTTGCCAAGGCCTTTGACACCATCCCCCACTCTGGAATCATAGATAAACTTACTAAGTTGGGCATTAATCCCTATGTCACCCAATGGGTTGCTAAATGGCTTACTGATAGAACCCACACTGTAAAAGTAGCCGACTCCAAATCCAGCTCCAGACAAGTGAGAAGTGGAGTACCTCAGGGTTCAGTCCTGGGGCCACTCTTGTTTGGCATCTACTTCTCTGAAGTACAGGTCAACACTAAGGGACTCTGGCTAACAAAGTTTGCAGATGACTGCAAACTGGGAGCCATTACTGAATCCCCAAATGATGTGGATACTCTACAAAAGGGCCTTACAGAAACAGACGCTTGGTGCCAGAGCCATGGGCTCAAGCTCAATGCCAAGAAATGTATTGTTATCCCCTTTGGGAAAAAACATGTATCCATGAATTACCATACAGGTGGCAGTACACTAAACACAGAAAGTGTGATAAGAGACTTAGGGACACAGGTGGACAGTGGTCTCACCTTCGATAACCACATCGCCACAACAGTCAGGAAATCCTTCTATGTGGCACAACTCATCATGAAGGGCTTTTCATCCAGAAAAAAGGAGGTCATTGTCCCACTGTACTCATCCCTCATTAGACCCATTATAGAATACAACGCCCCATTTGGTATGTACCTCTCAAGACATCTGCAACAACTGGAAAGGCCTCAGAAATACCTCACTAAAAGAATCACAGGCCTAAAGCAGATGCCCTACGCTGACCGCCTTAAAAAACTCCAGCTATACTCTGTCGCATATCGTCTACTCAGAGGTGATCTCTGCTTAACATACAAGGCCATGTCAAACCCAGAGCTGTTGGACATGCTACACTTAAAGAAATCCCAATCCCTCAGAGCTACACGCTCCAGGGATCTAAACCTTGTCATCACAATAAACATGCTGGAGGGATAGGTTTCTGACCCAGAGACTCCCCAGACTCTGGAATAGATTGCCCATACATGTCAAGCAGAGTGCCTCTTTGGACCTCTTCAACAGGAACCTTGATGATTGGATGGGAGAAAGGAAATTCACCCCAGGGATCATGTCAGTTGCCCTGCTAGACAGGGGTCCAGGAAAGTAAATAATGTGTGAAGAAATAGCCAGGGAATTGTTATGGCTAGGCTTGTATAGGCCCTAGGGCTGATAGCCTAGTACCAACCTATGAACCTATGAACCTATGAACAATTTATGGTTACTGTCAGAGAATAAAGACAGACATATGGATTTCAGATGTCATACCCTTCAGAACGCCGTTATTCTACTGTAATATCTGTTATTCTATTCACTTTCTTACTTTGAACGGGCAATATTTAAACAGTGTTGCTAGGTTTGGGCCTTTGTTCCCCCCATTAAGTATGGCTCTGTCCTGATTTCTTGCTGACAGAGGTTGACAGATATGTTAGGCATAGCTCTCAACCAAACAGGGACAAATGTCAACAGAATCAGGGAATTAGCCAGAGTACATTAGGGACATTTAGGGACACTGTTCAAATGTTAGAACTATTTATGTGAGGCATTGGCAGAATGAGAGGAGGTGTCTTACAGTACATCATTTGACATTACAGGGGTGTACACCCTTACATATTGTGACTATGTATTACTTGTAATCCACTAGCTTTCCTACAACAGCCAGTCATTGTAGGCGGGATTAAAAGGGACAGAGCTAAGATGTGAGGGAATATCAGGGACAGTTGAGAGGCATGCCTGTAGGTGTAGGACAGCAGAGTATCAATGGCATGCCATTACCACAGATCTAAGACAGGCTTACTGCTGTAATCCCTATCTCCCATACCTCCATCCTCCCATCTGCATCTGTTATATGGAGAAATCTATTACATACCTGGTGGAGTGCAATATTACTTTGTTGAACTTTTGAAAATACACTCTGTGTGAATGAAGTCTCATACAGACCTGTTCCCCATAACCAGCTGGTTGTGTTTTTAATGTACTGCTCATTAGCAGGTAATTTCCTCTGCACCAATCTGTAGATCAGATTTACTAATTGCAGCCAAAACAGCGGAATTGCACTATCATTAGCCAATGGCATGCCACCACAGTGCAATATATAAGGCCTTCATGTCGAACTGGGCCCCTTTCTTAGTTGTTAAGATGGACATTACTGAGGTGTGAAGACTACAGCATCACAGAGGGTAGGTACCACAACTTTCAACTGTAGAGATTTATGCAATATATCCACATTTGTGTGGTCAGTGTCCCATGACATTGTGGTCATCTGGCAGTTCACTGGCACACATGGGTTGAGGTTAGTAATGAAAGACAGACATTTGAGTGTCAAACTTCATACCCATTAGAATATGCCTACTAATGCAATAGCTGTTATTCAATCAACTTACTATCTTTGCAGGAGCAAACTGTTAAACATGCCCCTATCTCTGGGCCTTTGTTCCCCATTATAGATGGCTGTGTCCAGATTCCTTGCTCTTGGGGGTTGGAAGGTATGGTAGGTGTGTAGCAGCTACCTTTACATACAGCTGTATGTGCTACAGGCTGCAGCTTCTGCTGTAGACTAGAACATATAGGGGAGGGTGAACACTTTGGAGGACAACAAGCTGTACATATACCTGTGGCAACTGTCTCAGCCCTGTCATTACAGCAGAGCCAGGGCAAGGGTACCCTTTATAGTTCAGTCGAGGCATGTGATTAACCTACCTGTTGTAGGTGTCACATTATGGATTAGGCTCTGTAATAGTGCTAATAAAAGAGTAGTAGGTGACATATATTTAGGCTATATAGATATGTACAGTGTGTCACTACCTGCAGGCATTTGCCTTGCAAAACTGGATAGCAGTTCATTAATTAGCAGTAAGCTGTGTGGATAAAGAGTGCATGACTCAGTCGTTACTTGCTGTCTTCACAATAACGTACTTGAATTGCTACAAAAAACTAGATTTGAACCTAGAAATGTGTGTGGCAAAATGTACTTCATACAAGGCATTTAACAGACTGAGTTACTAAGTCATTGTTGCAACAGGTGTATTTGCAAGATATATGTGCAAACATACAGATTGTGACACACATTGTCTGTATCCATCAGTATGTGCATGGCTTTCTATGGCTGTATTTCTGAACTAGGGTCCCAGTTGAACATGTACTTTGCCATTTATGCTTTGGCAGGTATGTTTCAACAAGTTGCTGATAAAAGGGCACATTTACCTGCTATCACAGGCCTCACTTACATTATTATGTCTGCGGCTGTCTAGTGGTGTATTATTGCACCAGAGTCTAAGGTACATTCCCATTTTCCCATTAAAGTTTATTCTAGTTTGCACAGTGTGGTGTGGCACACAGCTCTAAGACATGCCCAATGACTGTAACTGGCAATCACTATGTTTTGCTGAAAGCATCTGTTTTAATTATGATCTGTGTGGTGTGGTGGGTTAATACAGTGTGCTGTAGGTGTGAAGGGCTCGGGTTCAAAACATGGCAGTGGCATTTATTTTGTACATTTATGACAATGTAATAAACACATTTAATAATTAAAGCTCCATTTAAGCTCAGTTAAGTGAAATGGTACAGTGCTCCACACCACTCTGCGCAGCTCCTAGCAAATGTGCGCTAAAAATATAAAGAAAAGAAAAAGAGGGTGATAGGAAAGTGTTGAAATGGGGGCAAGCAGGGGGGGAAAAACATAGTGAAAGGCAGGATGTACAGGAAGGGTGTAGGAAAGAACCATAGCTATCTATTTCTTGTACAGCAGCAGCTGTGCATGGTGGCAAATTGTGTAGGTGAATTTAGACTCTCAAATCCCAGAGAGAGGGGTGAGGACAACATAAAATTGGACCAAATTATTGATGCCCAGTGGATACACGTGCAAAATGGAGAGCTACATATGGAGTGATCTTTTTTTGGGACAGGTGCACATTTTTTTTTTTTATTAAGGTAAGAGTGGAATATTGGGGGATAGAACATAGGTACATGTGGAAGGTAAGGTGAGCCGGAGAAGATGCATTCACTGACAGACAAGACAGCAGACAGGGATGGTGTGTGACACATGAGGGGATGAATACCTTGGATGGGGAGGGTGTTGTGGAATCCAAGTTGCATGTGCCTCCAGACACCAGCACTGTGACTCATGTCCCCACCCATGGGACTGTTGACACTGCTCCTTCACTGCCCAGAGGGTGGCTGTGCTGGAGACTGGGCACCAGGGTGATGCTGCCCCACTTGATTGGCCAGCATGCCCTCAGTCCTGCATGGACAGCGTTCATAGCTCCAATGAACAATCCTGCCCACCATGGCTGGCAGTTGATCCTGGGTAACAACAGCCCCACCACCAGCAGTCCCAGGGGGAGGCCGGGCCCCATCCCATGAGATGGTCCCACCCAATGTCACAGGTGGTGCAGGGGCAGTGGAGGGGGCACCACCAGTCTGGGTTCCAGATGTGCCAGGACCCGGTGCCACATCCAGTTGAGGCAAGGTAGATGGATCAGCGGAAACCGGCCTACCCTGATGTGCTGTGGTAATGGAGGTATAGCAATACATATAGGTTAGTTGTGAACAACTCATTGTTAGCAATAACAGTATGGCAGAACATTAGAAATAACTCAGTTACATATCAATGCATATTATATGAAACAAAACAATAAATAACAGAACAGTCAGTATGCTAACAGCATACCAAATAACATTTACAGCATAACACCATCAAAATAGGTAATTTAACAAGATATGTTAATATGCAACCATTATAATACATAACAATAATAAAACACTTGTCCCAAAATACAATTAATGTAACAATATATGTTATTAGTAAACCATAACCAATGAATAACAATAAGAAATAAATGAAGAAAGGGGTGGGGAGAGAGAGAAAAACAGTCCATTAGCAAGATTGCAGGTTATTTCCTTGACAACAGTACTACTATCTACTCTACATGTCTGTATTTTGTTTATGAGTACAGCGACTGCAAGTCTTCTATAGCTGATGTAGCATGTACATATCTCTCAAGCTATTTGCATGGGACACTATTGGCCAAGCAGTAACAACTGCAGGTACACAACTACACAGAACACTTGAACATCAGGTGGACCTATATAACTACTAAGGTGTTCTGTAGACTGATTTGGTGATACTTTGCAATCTAGGTAATCATTTCCATGGTAATCATGTGACAGACAGATTACACATTATTAATTATATAATGTGAAATTGTAACACTTGAGAGGCATGTGTGTGTACAGTACAGACAATAGACAGCTGTAATGCCTTGGCTAGCAGGTATGGGAATAGAACCCAATAGCAGTGACTGCAGGGAACATCTGCAAAGAGTACATTACTTGACTGCAGCAACTTTTAACAGACACTCCAGACATACAGCCATACCGGGATTACACATTTTACTTCTGACTTTACATTGCTGATGAACACATTCTTGCTAACGATTTTAACAGTCTGTGGCATTTAAACACACAAGTATTTACAGATAATATGAGCTACCTCACCCATTTACCTGTAGTTCCTGTGGAGAGAGAAATTGTGAGCATTACATGACTGCTACTGTAATATTTACTGGTACATACCACTGGATTTAAAGCCTGGACTGTGTGTGGCAAAATGTACTATATACAGAGCATTTAACAAAATGAGCTCCTGAGTCACTGCTGATTACTGACTGACTGATACTTGCCAAGAGCCACCTGGGACCAAAATATGACCTGGTAGTGCTACTACAGTGTTATACTAGACTGCAGTGACAGTAGAACACAGATGCGTGATATACAAGCATAACACAGACAGTAGGTAGGCTATATTTCAGTATCATATCTGTGAAGTCAACAAACAATATCAGCTCATGGTGTGGGCTACCTCACCCATATACATTTATTATCTGATTCTGTGGATGACAGAACATTATGTGACCAATACTGGCTTAGAGACGGCCTTGAACAGTACTATATGAGTTAACCAATATAATTGGCAGCCATTAGATTTGCATTCTACAGCTATTACAGTATTATACTAGATTGCAGCTCCTTATCCAACAGCCTCAATGCATACAGCTCTACTACAATGGTTATGACAAAACAATCCTGATGTACACCATTTTCTTGGTGTTATTGTTATGTTTTCATGTTTTTATTGCATTACAGCTGGAATTATTCATGTATTGCAATACAGCTCTAATTCCACATGTATTGTGCTACAAACGTTATTGTATACACTAATGCAGTTATTGGTATTGGTTCATGTTTTTATTGCACTATACTTGGCATTATTCATTTACTGCAATACTGCTGTTATTCCACATTTATTGCACTATAAACTTTATTGTATATTCTTTAATGCAGGCATTGGTATTGTTTCATGTTTTTATTGCACTATAGTTAGCATTATTCATTTATTGCACTACAGCTCCAAGTCCACATTTATTGCAATGCAAACTTTGCTGTATATACTTTATTGCAGATAATACTTTACTCGTTCTTCCTTATTTCACACAGTTATCATAATACATCCATACTCACCACACTCATGGTGCAACCTGACCAAGTGCCTGCCATGCGACTCGATATTGTGAGCCCTCTCAGCTGCAGCTGTTGGGATAGAAGCACACCATTATGCATAACAGCTTTGCAGACATTCAAATGACATGTTGGTATATAACAGAGGAAAAAGTACTTACATACTTGTGGGGCATTCCCTGTATTTGCTTCTTGGGCCCAGGTGTCCAAGAGTCACCTCTTTCATCTTTTCCGGTCATTATGGTGGTGACAACAGTGGTCACCTGGTGAGCTTTCTTGCCAGCCAGTCCCAGGCCTCCACCTTACACTCCAAGCCCTGGAAACCACCATGCAGCAGCCTGTCATCATGTTTTTTAACAAGCAGCCCAACCATGACACTGAACTCCAGAATGCCCCAATGCTGTGCCCAAAAGCATGCACCTTCAGCAATACCACCAGCCACAGTATACCATCAGTGACAAAACTCCAATGGATTTTGCTGTATTCCTGCCTATTGGGATTAATATAGGCTGTTTTCCCACCCTTACATGTCATTGGGCAACATTTATAAAAGTGTTATGTCACTTAGCAGTGGGTAAACCAGCTGAGCTGAGAAGAATGAAAACTCACAGAACTGTAGTCTTAGCAGAGCTTAGCAATGAGCAAACCAGCTAAGCAGTGCCAAGCAGTGCATAAACATTGGCTGCCATTACCATGTTTATGCGATGCTTAGCAGGTCTAAGCACAGTTGAGCAGAGCTTAGCAGACTGCAGCAAGGCCATATTTTAAAATAGTCTACATAATATATATATTAAAATTAAATACATATTTTCCCTTCTATGTATTCAAACCCTGAACCTACTGCACATGAAGTCATAACTCTACTCATTTAGCTACGTGGATATTAAGAAATCTGGTATACCTTCACATATACTACTGAGCTAACTATAAGCAATGCTGAGTACCACGCAGTACCATGCAAACACGCTCAGACATGCTTAAACACACCTTTAAATAAATAATTTCATCCAGTTTCTATTTTCAGATGTCTAGTAGGTGTCTGCTATCTTATATGTGGGCACAGCTGGGCATTGCTAGACTCCGTGCCTTACCACAGCTTAAGGCCTTATAATGTCTCCTTCTAGTGGTAAGATTTATGCAGTTACATGCGTACATACAAACACACCCACTCAAGGAACTCCCTCAAATGACCACTGCCAAAACAAAAAGGGAACAGCTGAGTAGTAGTCCTCAGTGTAGTCACTGCATTCCAATCTCCCAACATTAGCAGGATTTGGCATTGCAGCAGACTGGACTACCACCCACTACCTGTACTGGGGGAAGCTAGCATACATCATTTCACTCCACCCCCTCACCCTTTGTTTCCACTGCCTGAACTCAGGCCTTCTAGGTCACAGGGCTTCATCTCTCTATGTTACAAAGCCAGGCCTGGAAATCTTTGCATAAGAAGTTATTTAGCTGTAATATTTCTTGTCATTTCTCCAAACTTTCTAATTCCCTATCCATGTTTTGTTACCCTCCTTGTGAATTGAATCTACTGAAGAATTTTCCACCTGAAAAAATATTGTTTGGTAGCTTTATCTCAACACATTAAGGTTCTGCTCTGTTAACGTGTTTTTTATCAACACATACTCTTTATTAATCAACAAGTTAAACTAATAAATGGATAACACGATATTAAACAATTTCTCATATAAGTCTTGATGAGAAACAAAGATATCAATCACACTTTAAATAAAGAAACAGACTATCCAATAACTAGCAAAGTGTTTTGCACATTGGGCATTTCTGCTGAAAATGCATTATTGACAACAATAGAATTGATACAAATATGGTCTTTTGCTATACTATGTTTTTATATACCAATTTAATCATTCATTAAACACATCTCTTAATATCCCCCATTTTATCTGCTCATGTTTGCCATTTACAAATCTTGCCTAACCAATTCTATGTCTAAGACCTTCCCTAGGAGTACGTTCAGTTCAGTGAGTGTGGGAGGAACTGCCTGCTTCCATTTTTTAGTAATGCATTTTTTTTTTCAAATTCTGGATAGAACTAGGACTTTGATTAAAAACTGGACAGGCCTTTGCTTGGGCTTCCAATAGAAAGTTCGGCCATCATTTGCTTTATTTTGCCAGTCCCTTCATATGGAGTTTGGGTTATTCCAGCTTCTAACTCAGAGCGATTGTGAGCACTTAAGAACCTTTTATTATTTTTTTTCTCTGAGGGGAGTGAATACAGAATTTCCTTGGAGATACTGACCTTACCAATGTTTATGGGGTAGTATGTTTACCAGACTTTAACCTATACATATAATATGTGAGGCTAAAGATGTCTATCCAGTTTATTTCAGATACATATTCACCCCAATGGAAAGATATTTTATCACTTTCTGCTCGGGATCTGTTAACATGTTTTATCTTGTAGTCTTGGGTTTGATTCTCTCTTTTTCCATATGCCTACGGAAGTCATGCCGATGCATGCCACCATTTGTCTGCTTGTTGTTCATCCATCAGATCTTCCTTTGATTTCCCCCTTAACAACCTATGTGTGAAATTTGTTTCTGATATTATGGCCTGGATATGATTCTTGAAAAATGAAGAATACGTTTTATCCATCATCAAAACATCATAATGTTCATTTTATGAATGTAGCCCAGATCTTTTCTGTCATTGGCTTGTACACTGACTATGAAAAAAAAAAAAAATATATATATATATATATATATATATATATATATATATATATATATATATATATATATATATATATATATATATATATATATATATATATATATATATATATATATATATATATATATATATTCCTAGCCTTCCTACTTTTCCTCCCCATCTCACTTATGACTGAAACTCCCCATATATACATTCAGTGCTTCCAACTTAGTAAGCCCAGCACGTGTCACCAAGCCACACATAATTTACTATATTAGTTACCTACCATATTGTCTATTCAGTTTTGATGCCTATATAGAAATAACTCTGTGGCTATACCTTACACTCAGAATCTTTAATCTGCTGCTGTCCATCTTTCTTTCCCCTCTTAACTGCAAAACCTCAATGCCATATTGTTTATACATTCGCTGTTATCCCATGACATCAATTGTATTATTGTCTGGCTTGCATACTTAAAATCTAACATTTATGTAACTAGTATTATCTATGTTATTGTATCCCTTATTCTGGAATGTAGTGTTCTGTACCATCGTTGCTTGACTTCTGCATTTTGATTCTGTAGCTGTATCATTTTGTTTGTTTTTGGAGCTTTTCTCCCCGAGCCCCTACTGAAAATGGGCTCACCCTGGCCCAGTAGACCTCCCAGTAAACAAATAAATAAGTAAAAAATAAATGAAACATCGTTTTCCATCTTCGGATCTAGTGATAGTGGTACACACCCTGGGTTATACCTCAGATGGACTATGCAGTCCCCTCTACCTTGGGCTTATATCTAGTGATCAGGTATGAAATTCCACAGTCAGAGAACCATCTTGAAATAATGGTATCATATCATGTCTACAGGATTTGCACTGGTTGCCATTTGCAGTAACGCGTGTATTTAGAATCTTGATTCTCACTTATATTGCCCTTAGAACTGTGGACTTACTTAGCTAAAAAAGTATCTTAGACCCTATACCTCAGATAGGCATCTTATGTGATCAGCAGATGCCAAGAAATGTATAGTTATCCCCTTTGGGAAAAAAACATGTGCCCATGAATTACCACATATGTGGCAGTACACTAAACACCGAAAATGTGATGAGAGACTTAGGGACACAGGTGGACAGTGGTCTCACCTTCGATAACCACATCGCCACAACAGTTAGGAAATCCTTCTATGTGGCACACCTCATCACTAAGCGCTTTTCATCCAAAAAAAAGGAGGTCATTGTTCCACTGTACCTCATTAGACCCATTATAAAGTATAATGCCCCATTTAGTATGTACCTCACAAGACATCTGCAACAGCTGAAAAGACCACAGAAATACCTCACTAAAAGAATCACAGGCCTAAAGCAGATGCCCTATGCTGACTGTCTAAAAAACTCCAGCTATACTCTGTGGCATATTGTCTACTCAGAGGTGATCTCTGCTTAACATACAAGGCCATGTCAAACCCTGAGTTGTTGGACATGCTCCACTTAAAGAAATCCCAATCCCTCAGAGCCACACACTTCAGGGATCTAAACCTTGTCATAACAGTTAACAAAACATGCTGGATGGATAGGTTCCTGACCCAGAGACACCCCATACTCTGCAATAGACTGCCAATACATGTCAAGCAGAGCACCTCCTTGGCCCTCTTCAAAAGGAACCTTGACAATTGAATGGGAGATAGGAAATTCACCCCGGGTATCACGTCAGTCGCCCTGCTAGACAGGGGTCCAGGGAAGTAAATATTGTGGGAAGAAATATCCGTGGAATTGTTTGGCTAGGCTTGTGTAGGCCCTAGGGCCTATAGCCTAGTACCAGCCTATGAACCTATGAAACTATGAGCTGTAGGGCTGCTGATGGTTCTTTTTTCCTGTATGAAAACATCTGGTAAGATGTTTTTTTTTCTTTTTCATTGGCCCAGTACAGTGGAATCAGCTACCTTGCCTGATTTATGCCCAATACCGTGGAACCAGCTACCGTGCCTGATTCATGCAAATGACCTTAAGAACTACAATACAAGGTCTCTAAATTGCAGTCTATTTACTGTAATCTATCCTGACCTTAGTAGGAGCATTTATCTGATTTTAGATCTCTTCATTTGTATCTGCTTATGATGTCCTGAAGTTTTAATGTTTAGATGTACCAGTTATCTAATAGGTTCATAGGTTCATAGGCAGGTACTAGGCTATCTGCCCAAGAGCATTTATAAGCCTAGCCAGAGTGTGTCGGCTTTCGCTGTCCCATTGATTAATTAACTGATCTTCTGTCAAGCAGAGCCAATGAAGTGATCCCAGGGGTGTATTTTCTGTTACCCATCCACTCTTCAAGGTTTCTTTTGAAGAGTGTTAGTGAGGGGCTCTGCCTGATGTAATTTGGAATTTTGTTCCAAAGCATGGGGAGTCTCTGTGACAGGAAACTATCCCTCCAGCATGTTCTATTTATTGTTGTGATGAGGTTTAGCTCTCTAGAGCGAATGGCTTGCAGTGACTTGGATTTCTTTAGGTGGAGCATGTCCATCAATTCTGAGTTGGACATGGCTTTGTAAGTCAGGCTGAGATCACCTCTGAGTAAGCGATATGCCACTGAGTACAGCCGGAGTTTTTTCAGTTGGGCTGCATAGGACATATGTTTGAAGCTAGTAATCCTCTTGGTGAGGTACTTTTGTGGTCTTTCCAGCTGTTGGAAGCATCTTGTGAGGTACATCCCAAATAGGGCATTGTACTCTATGATGGGTCTAATGAGTGACAAGTAGATGGGCACTATAACCTCTTTATTTCTAGATGCAAACCCTTTAGTAATTAGATGGGCCACATAGAAGGATTTCCTAACTACTTTGGCAATATGATTGTCAAAGGAGAGATTACTATCTACCAGGGTCCCCAGATCTCTTATTACCTCTTCTGTATTAAGGGGGCTGCCACCTATGTGGTAATTCATGGGTGTTTTGTTTTTCCCAAATGGGATGACTATGCATTTTTTGGCATTTAGCTTGAGGCCATGACTTTGACACCAGGTTTCCGTCTCAGTAAGGCCCTTTTGGAGAATGTCCATGTCAGCCGGAGAGTCAATTATGTCTCCCAGTTTGCAGTCATCAGCGAACTTGGTTTGCCATAGTCCTCCTGTGTTTGCCTGTACTTCTGAGAAGTATATGCCGAACAGTAGGGGTCCCAGGACCAAGCCTTGCGGGACACCACTTGAGACTGGTTTGGAGTCAGACCTGGAGCCCACTATTCTTACCGTGTGAGTTCTGTCTATAAGCCAGTTGGCAACCCATCTCATGACGTAGGGGTTTATGTTCAGGCTGGTGAGTTTTTCTGTAATACCCAAGTGGGGAATGGTGTCAAAACCCTTGGTGAGGTCAAGGTAGGCTGTGTGAATCACCATTTTGAGATTTAAACTCCTGGCATTGAATAGCATAACTCTCAGTTTTTTGTTAATTGTGCTATTTACGGAGGTGGGTTTGACTTTTGAGCCTTGCCTAAAAAAGGCACTATGAAGGAAGCAAGAGCCTTGGCCAGTATTCAAAAGCCTAGGGGTGACAGGTGCAAGCTGTCTCTTGCGAAGCAACACAGCTTGTCCAGCATGTTGTCCCAGGCTGACAGACACTGGATCCCCTTTGAATGACACCAGAAGCTTAGCCAATAGTTGAAATTGATATTTTTTTTCTTTATACTGAGGTATCATTCTTGGTGAGGGCAGGATGCTACTCAGGGTCTGGGTCATACCAGCCTTTTTTATTTTATTTTTATTTTTGTTCTGTTTGCAAAGTACCTAAAATTAGAAAAAAAGATCTTCTAAAATATCAAGCATATACACTTTTAAAGGAACGTATATGATTCTCTAAAGTATTGAGATTCACTTTAGTATTCTGCTGTCGGTACTATGGACCAGCTAATGATACACCTTTGCTACTACTCCGCAGCCTTTTTTAAGGGTGTTTAATTTGTCTTTCAGGCTTTCGTGATTGACATTGCAGCAGCACTGTTATGAGAATGTGAGGATATCTTTAATGTTACATTCCTTAAAAGAGGGTGATAACATGACAAAAGTAATAACAGAATGATATCCACTCTAAAGTGATGAAACAGTCTGAGGGAAGAAACAGCTAAGTTCTGTCTACTAAGTTCATGATGAAGGTGAAGTTCAACAACAAATGTCAAAATGGACTGCAATGAGCTTGCTGTTGATTTCCCTCTGGTAGTAAATATTTTAAGGATTACAATTAAATGCTAAGTCCTATTGGTAACCCCACAAACCTGTCATACAAGAACAATAAAAATAAAAAATGCATCATAACACAGAGTATTGAAAAGTCTCATTATCAAAAACTGCAAGGCCTTCAGCAGTTCATAAAGATACATGACTGACAAAAATTTACTACAGGCCATGTGTATGAGGGATGGATTTAGATTTTACTGCAACATTTATCTAATTATTATTTAGAAGAATAATCCAGTCCCCGCCTCCAGATTTGAATAATTAATTTGTCTGTTATGAAAGCTTAAGATTTCATCACTGAGCTTCGCATAAACGATAGTTTGAGAGCAGCTTGGTAATGAATACTCACACAACTTTTTAGGATCTTGCAGGAAATTCATTTAACTAATACAGTCAGTCATTAATATCCTGTCCTGCCAATCACTAAGAATGACAGTGACCACTGTCATGGCTTCTAGGGAAAAGTATGTAGCAAAACGTTGTTAAGCTGCTTATTTCACAGCATGTAGGCAGTGCCTAACCATCACCTCCTGTACTAGAAGAATCACATCCCAAAGGTACTCGTACTGGGACATGAACAAAGTACTTGTTTAATAGCTACAAACCTCATAAATGCTGTGTAGCAATGAATTTATAATCTACTTTTTTTTTAAATTATGAATCCTAAAAGTGTATTGACTGTGACTTTATCACTAAGTTTCTAACTTAGGCTTGCACGTTGTGCAACATTTCCATGCAGGGACATTTGGTTGGAGACACATGACTGAACTGCAGCTTAGCTGTAGACATATATGGCGGTAGCAAATTCACTGCATGCAAACATAAGCAGGCAGCACAGTGACCACATCTGCAATAACTAAGTGCAAGGGGGTAACAATGACCCAGAGCCCCCAGATACCTGAGAAAAGCAGGCTGCAGTCACTGACACTTGGATTCCTGGTGGGCATGAAAGTGGAAAAAAAGACAGTTGGTAATGCCTTTATTAGTGTGCCAAGGAAGTTAATTTTTTTTTGTGTTTGGTCACACAGTACATGTTTACATTTCTACAACTTGTAGAAGTGGGCAATAGCATGGATGAAATTGTGTTCTTTGCTACAGTCACACTTATGCAACAGTATGTGTTTTAGTTGATAATCCCTAAATCCAATGGCTCTCCTTTGGAGAATAGCAGGCATTCCCTTGAGCATGCATTCATTGTGGACATCCGTCACTTTTAGTCCTTACTGGAGGAAGGTAAAAAGGTCAGGAGATGTGCAATAGGCTATCCTAATAAATCCTTTACGTGCCAGTTGCGCATCACAAATTCTATGCCACAAACATACCCACCAGGTATCCTGCTGAAGGTGCCTGACACACTACCTCTTGTCTCTAGGGTCTTTTTGGAAGATGTTCAGCAACTCTCTACAGAGGAAAAATATTGAAGCCTTTACTGGATTATTCCTGGAAATTTAAATTATTGCTTCCTAGCACTTGTTTATATTTTTCTCTGTCTGTCTGTCTGTCTGTCTGATTCTTTG